>NC_140286.1:13818961-13851461 GCF_964030765.1 Micromesistius poutassou
TTGTTTAAACTCCTAAACAACTCCTAAACAACAACCTCAACATCGAGCTTGCCAAGCTGTTGTTATTAAATGTCAACACATATGTTTGAAATACTTTTCAAACTATTCAAACCAGTTATTGTTAATAAGAAAGAACTGGTTTGATCAACAACTTCATTTATGATGTCCTGGGACATCTTACTCTTCAGACACAGTTTGCCATCTCTAGTGTCAACTAAGGGATATTTCTAAACGCCTATTTGTTCCCCTGTTTGTATATTTCTTTGTAGTGGTAGCTTTGCATGAAAGGATCTGCTACCAACTGGCAGTTTGTTGCCTTCTATGAATATCAAATATATTATTTTTAGTAGTGTTTACTCGTTTTGCATCCCCATCTCCAGAGTTCACTTTCTTACGTTCAAACAGCATCGTGTAGCATCTTATCCTAGCTATATTTCCCTTGTCTCTTTCCAGAGTGTTCCGGCGAAAGCGTCGTCCCCGGCGCTCGCTGGCTAGCCTGCTCAGCGGCGTGACGGAGACGTGTCAGTCGTGGCTCGACGAGAAGGTGTTCGGGGGCGTGTTCACAAGCACTGCCGCCGCCGCCGCTGACGACGAACCGACCCAGATGGACCTCAGCACGCCGGAACCTGAGAGCACCTTCAGTTTTACCTACGGTGAGGAGGGCCGCTAGCCAGCTAACGCTACCAGCTAACACCACCAGCTAACAAGTCTGGTAAACGCCACTAGCTAATGCCGCTAGCTACTATTTAAATGAACACGATGACTTTAGTGCTGTAGTGCTGTAAGCTTCTTGTCATTTGACTGATTCTAACTATAGGGTTAATCCTGTAAACAAGGTTTACAGGATCAACTTTTGGTCGACAGCAGACTCTGGCAGCATTGCGGTACAGTGCCCCACCTAGTGGCGTATTGGTGTCACTACAACACACTAACCTGCCGGGTTCAGTGTTCAATTCCGTAATAAATGTCTAAAACTACAGTTTTAACTCAGTGTATTTGACTGTAAGCTAAATAAGTAAGTTAAATTCCACAATATAAGTTTGATCAAGTTATGTCTGTCTAAAACCAGTTTCTAACTTAGTGTATTTTACTGTAAGCAAGAATCACAATAAAAGTCTGATGAAGTTCTGATTCCTTTTTGCCTCCCTTCCAGACCACACCGAGATCATCTCCCCCCCAGAGAAGGAGGCCCCTCCCCGCCGGATCCTCTTCCAGGAGGAGATCTGCACTGAGACCTGTCACTCACAGGAGCAGTTCACCCAATCGCTGGGCGGACTGTCTGAAGTCCCGCCTCCTCCTATGGTCTTTTACAGTAACAGCTGCTGCCCCACCCCAGGAAGACAGACAGGTGAGTGAGACAGACAGACAGACAGACAGACAGAGAGAGAGAAAGAGACATTTTGAATGATAGTGACAGAGAAACTGATATATAGACAGACAGACACAGACAGACGGGTGTACTGGAAGCTGACCTGTGTGCGTGTGTTTGTGTGTGCGTGTGTGTGTGTGTGTGTGTGTGTTTCAGGTTCATCGACGATGAAGTCCTTGCTCAGCTTCCTCTTCACCTTCTTCATCTGCACCTCCCTCTTCTCCTGGTAAGACCTTCACTCCATGAAGATAGAACCAATATTCAGCATTTGAACGCTAGTCGTTCTGCATGGAGCTCCTCATGGTCTGATAGTCAATACTACGATCGGACACTGATCAGCCAGTCTCTCTCCCCCGCAGGTCACTGCTGTGGGCAGCGGCTTCTGCTGCGCTCATCACCATCCTGGGCTCCATGCGTAAGTAGAACAGGTTATTCTCTAAATGAGGCCTTTCTGTTGTGGCTGTACTGGGCAGCTCCCAGTGTCCACTAGTAGAAGACACTCAGTACGTTTACATGCACAGCTTAATCCGATGAAAGCCATTCGACTATGCTCCGCAATTGGACAACTGCAATTGTCCGGTTATACATGGCGGTGAGTAAATCGATTCATTGGCCGAAGCGTGTCATGCCCGGAGAAATGATATGGAGCCGAAGTGAACTGACAGCTGTCTACTGAAAACATCGCTTTCTCCTCCATGTCGCGAATTGGAAGCGTAGTGTCTGTGTGCTTCCACCTTTAATGAATGCATGCCATGAGCGCTCCCGCGGCCGGGACACAATTCTTATAGGAGTAACTACATTCACCGGCTTCCTCCATCTTCTGTGCCACCTTTTTAAATAAATCGCCGTTTCTCATTTTCCGACGGCGTCAACAACACGACTATCGTCTCCTTCTACTTCCGGCTCACGGCTCCCGGAAAAGATCTCGAGCATATACAGAACGCATAATCCAATCCCACTACGTACATGCACGCTTAACTCGATTATGAATCAAATTATCTAGGGGTCTTAATTCGACTATGAGAAACCCACTTTGATTTGATTTTAGCTCGACTAAGGTGTATACATGCATCTTAATAATCCAATCATAGTTGGACTAACCCAATAATTTGACTTTCTTGAGTGTCATGTAAACGGACTGAGTGGCTGTACTGGCCAGCTCCCAGTGTCCACCAGTAGAGGACTGTGGTTGTGGCGACCTGTCAAAGACTGGTTGTACTGGGCAGCTTGAGTGTTGAAACATTGTGTGAATTAGCCGCCATGCTAAGTTTGGAAGCTAAAGCGTGGCTAGGCTACGGCTATTGGTTCTGTGTTTTGAACGGAGCCTCTCTTCTTCTAGTCTTCAGTAAGACGGGATCGATGGGTGGATGGAGGACAGCCAAGACAGAGGTGAGTCCGCATACAGTACTTAAAGGACCCCCTATTTTACCACCAGGGGGCGGCATGTGGCTCAGGAGGTAGAGCGGGTTGGCTGGTCACCAGAAGGTTGCTAGTTCGATCCACCTCCTAGTGTGAGTTTGTGAATGTGAGCATGAATGGGTGAATTTTCGGCAATATTGGAAAGCGCTTTGAGTGGCCACTGGTTAGAAAAGCGCTGTATTAAAGGAGAACTCCAGCTATTTTTAACCCCATTATCGTTTTCCTGAGGGTCATCCCATGTTGAGGGAAGTAAAAAAACAGACGAAAATTTATTCGACCAAGCCAGAGATCTGTAGCCTGGTTGGCACGACTTTCCAATGTTGATACTCAGCATTGGGTCTGGCCAAGACGTTAAGAGAATCCATTTCTCAAAGCGCATCCTTCAAACCTGGTTTACCCGCCCCCCTCAAATGCCTCAGTCTGCTATTGGTCGAAGCCAGAATAGGCGGTGTCGAAGCTACTATGGGGTTCTCGCTGAGTCCCATTGATTTGGCTACCAGCGGGGCTAACTGGTAGAACTCTTGCTTTAAACTCTTACCAAAGCCGGTCGGGAGCAAGGCAAATACATCTTTCTTTTCTATAAATGCCTCCAGGGCTGCTCTCTGCTCGGTTTTCAATACAAATGTCCGGTTGAAATCTTTCAACACAGCATCGACTGCTGTGTTGAACGCTGTCCGCTGCTCCATGCTGCTGTTTACAATGAGGTTCCGGTCGCTGCTCTACAGCGTCACTTACTTGAACACGCCTCTACCCAGAGCCGTTGGAGAGGCTCGACGTTGATTGGCTCTCGAAAAAGAGGGTGGAGTTCCCGAAAATTCGGGAGACAGAAATCGAGTTAATAGCACGGTTGGCCAGACTAGAAGTCAGCAGCGCTTTTGCGAGGCGTGACGTCACTAGTGTGGGCGCGACCAGGCTAAGAGATCTGCACTGGGTGCTGGCGCTTCAGAATAGCTATAACGCTAACCTATGGGGGAAAGCTCTTTATCCACTTTTGGTGCCTCTACACACATTCAGAAAACCATTCCAAGACCTATGTTACACAAGTTGGTTCCTTACGAGACACCATATATCGCCAGACTTCTCCTTTAATGCAGTCGATTTACCTCCAGGGGAAATGTTCCAAAGCTGCCGATTAGTGACATCACAAGTGGGAGTGTCCACACAGATGTTGATGGGTAGATTTTGTCTGATCTATATCCCGCCCGGTGGTAAACTAACAGCCATTATAACTTCATTATATTTATGTCACTGTGACAGTCAATTCAAACCAATATTTACTTTAAGTGATTGTCACTTTAAATAGATCAAAGACGGCATGACTTCATTACTTTGTGGTTTTATGATTTTACAGGATATCACGTCGAAGAATGAGTAGACACGGGCGTCGTCCACGGCAACCTCTCCTTGGTTTACTGGAACACACACACACACACACACATGCACACGCACACGCACACACACCTACCTATCTATGGAGGATTAGTTAAATCTGGGATTGGAATAAATGTAGTACAAGATCCCAGGTACAAGATTTAGAATATTTTATTATATTTGAATGAATTATCTGCATGTGAGTTGCACCTAAAAGAGGGACGGCGAGCTCCGTAAGGACTTCAGACGATTATCAATGATTTAAAACGTATTTATTAAACTATAAATATCAATACTGGTGCCCCTAAGATGGGGGCCATATAAAGAAAGGGCTGTTCTTCCAATATGGCTGACAATTGACTCCAGTTTGAGGCAATTCGTTTGTTGACCTTCAACCTCGCTGGTCTCACTCGATAACACAAAGTCAAAGGCAGAACTTGCAGGGCTCGCTGTGCTTCAGATAAGATGATGTAACTCTTTTTTTACTGTACTTTTTTAAAAGTCGTACATTATATTCTATTCGTAGTTTACCTTGGCTTTTTTGGGGGCTTTCCAAAGTGACCAATTCTTTCAGGATTGCCTTGTCATATTGCCTTGAACGAAAGAAAAACTTAAACCTAATCCTAAACAGAATCAGGTCCAGATGTTGATGAAGAGTAGCATTGAATAGTTACTATTAACTACTGTATGTTCTACTAGGGTTCAGTATTGGCTCAGAGAGCCAGTACCCATATTACTACCTGTAAACATTACCTGTCCAAGGTTAACGTGCCATCATTTTCCTGAGAAAACTAAGAATGAAGAGTTTTGTTCCAAAATAAAATAAAAACATCATTCCTCTGCCTAAAAATGGGACTGTTATCGGAAATAGCAGTTTTCTGTAGGTAGCTCTCTGAAAATGGTAATAATTGACTATGACGTTTTCACTAGCTTTCGCTAACAAATTGGCCACACATATGTCCAATGGTGTGAAATTGTTGGTTTGTTATGTTTTGTAACAAAACTCCTCAGCTTTCTAAGTGCCTTTGTTCACGATAGCCAATAGGGTAAACAACCTGCATTGAGGCTGATTGGACAAGACTGTTGCCAATCTAAAAAGACAGCAATAACTAATATATATAATATAACTTACAAGTATATATCTATCCTACAGGGAGACCTTTTAAAATGAGATGTATCCTAACATGCAGGCCAGGGCGTCGCTAGGACTAAGTGAATGGAGGGTGTTTCATTTACCCCCCCTGGTGGCCCAGGAGGACGGGGCTCACTGCTCAGAGTAGGTTCCCAGGACACACCTGCGGGCAACACCTGTCCGCATTAAGTCCTCCATCGGCAGCAAGAACATTGAGGGGACAGTGCCTTCAGAGAGGCACCTTCTGCCCTGTGGGATTCAAACCCCCACCCCACTGGTTTCTGCCAGCCTGATGAAACCAAGAAAATGTTATAATGGGGGTGATGTCCAGCTCGTCAACTAGTTTATTGTGAAGTAATGTCAATCATTAATGGCACCAATTTGACCACACGCTACTTCTTAATCAACTTAGTGACATCACAAGTGGGAAATGTCCACCCAGATGAATAATGGATGGACCAGCCTACCAGTTTGGTCCACTGGGTAGGCTAGTAGGTTGAGCTTCTATTGGCTAGCTATTGACAGCTGGTTGGGAACAGACCTGTCATTATGAAGGTGATGAGAGTCAGCTGTTAATACTTCTGGAACTTGTTGAACCCCAGTCTGGCAAGGTAGGAGACTGCTTGACCCCCATTCTGAAAGATTTATATTTATATATTCTTCACTATATATTGAACCAGCATTAACTAATCGTTAGCCACCTCTGGGGGAAATAAACTGAGCTGTTTGGTGACCGAGAGGAACTCGGATCCACCAGCTAATCTGACTCAGTAAAAAGGCACATGTTAATGTTGTGTTGTCCGCAAATGATTTAGTATCCCGTCACAAGGGAAAAAACGGTTTTCGTCAGGAAAAGTTGCGTGAAAGGGCAGCTCAAGATGAATTGAGCGTCAGGGGATTCAGGTTCAGAAGGAATTTCAACCTTTAATCATGTCAGGCCTCAGATTACGCCAGGTTTTGTATATGTTCGACCGAGGAAGGAATGAAGTGTGCTTTCAGTCGGTGAAAGCACAGCTCACTACTTTTCTCTATATACTGTAAGGTTTTATACTGTAATGTCGGGGGGTGTATGCAATTGGTTCTGCCTCGGGTTTGTTCAGATACAACCAAAGTTATGGTGTGGATTAGACCTAGATTTGATCCGGTTCATCTGTGTTTTGAACCAGATTAAATTCCTGTTGAGGCTGCAGGAAATCTACAAAATGTTTGCGTATGTATCGTATGGGTCTTTTCAAAGTGCCGCGTTTCATTGTAAACGGATCTGACGTTAATGAAATGGGTTTTGATCGGTGAGCCTCACCTCATATCACCACCGCCGAGCTCGGGAATCTCTGGAACTTCAGGGGAATTCTCAATTCCACAAGGAAACAAACATTCCAGCAGGATTGATTAATGTGCGCTCTGCATTTGATACGGGCCATGATTCATGTGCACACGTTTGGGATTCATAGGGTCTGGATAAGGGCTTGTACTGCGCATGCACGCGGTAAAATAAATAATATCAGCAGTGGATGTATGTCAAACCAGTTTTTATATGCATTTGTGATTTTAGTGTTTTGTTATCTGTATCTATATCTGATAGATAGATATAGATAATGTGAGAATTGTCTTCACTTTTATAGAAATGTCCTTAAAGTCCCTAAGAATAGATTGAGTTTGCAAGGGAGTCAAAATAATTTAACCTCCAAATCTAAATGTTTCGGATGCCCTGGGTGCTATTTGATCCTCCAGGCCACAGGTGCAGCCATTCAAATACTGTCCAAATACTGTGGAAATGTAGTTTTTATGGCTTGTAGACCCTGGAAACCGCTCCTCGTATGGGCTTTAAGTGACTCGTACATATAAGCTTTAGCCTCTAGGCCAACAATGTGATATATTTACTGTTCATGGAAACACAATGTACTATATACATATTTCATTCTTTTGTTTTGGCTCCCAAAGATGGAAATGTGGTACATGTCTGCTTGTGAAAACACTTTTTTATTCTGTAAGATGTTATAACTACCCTTTATAAATGTATGTCTATTCTCAAAGCACTTATGTTAAGTTCCTAATTTACTTTTTTGGTATTCCATACTTAAAATCGAATCGATGGGAGTTGCCCACTAATAAAACATTAACCACAGAATAGTGCTGTCAAAATATATGAAAAGATATGGGAATAGATTGTTTAAGTACTGTGTAATATATATTCTAGAAGTACTGTGTAATATATATTCTAGTGTCAGTGTTACCGTGAATTGTATTCTGGATATATTGGTCATTAAAAAAGGTATTAAAGAAGGATGTGGTGTGTTTGTACGTCGTCCTTTTGAATGGTCCACCAGCCCTGTAGAACGGGGACCTGGATACGCTCAGGGTTTGATTGGTGTTTCATCGTGAACTCGCAAGATGCCTTTAAGTTTGTTGTGGCTACCTCTTTGTGGTTTAACGTCCTTGCACATAAAAATAGTATTGTTCAGCATCTTATCCTAGCCATCTTTGTTGTACAGGGGGAATGGGTTAATTTAGCGATTGTTGGTTCTATGAAGATCCTGACTGTACCTACAGTGATATATTGTTGTTTCTCCGTCAAATGTCGTCTTATCCAAAGCGTAGTCGCTTTGGATAAAAGCATCTGCTAAATGCCCTGAATGTAAACATAAATGTTAACAAAACATTTTTTAAATTAGTTGGCACTTACAAAAAGAGTTTATTAATCCCAGACAGGAAAATAGGCTAACAAAGACTGCAGGGTTTCAGCCTGGTGTAGAGTATATTTAGAATGTCCATCACACTGTTAAGGGTGCAGTGTGTAAATTGAGTGGCAGCTAACCCTAGCGATGAAAATCTCGCCCAATCTGGCAACACTGTCACCCACACCTCTCCCTTTCCAAGGACCGAGGAGAAGTTACGGGTGCCAGTTGGTACGTCCACAATGATGTAATTGTCCACAATCGATTTTGAAAGATTTATAACTTGTATAAATCCTGTACTCGTTGTTTAGTCTGTAAAACTATAGATGATAACTTACAAGTAAGATGGCGATTATTAAAAAAAACACATTTGTCCGTTCTGGGCTACTGTAGAAACATGGCGGGCTCCGTGGAGGCGGACCCCCCCCCCCCCCCGTGTAGATATAAAGGGCTCATTCTAGGGTCACAACGCGATTCGTATTCTCATGGGATAATGCACTACTAAAAACAAACGTTTCCATTTCTTCAGAGTCTGTTCTGCTCGATGCAACTCGAGTCTACACACTCCACCTTTAAGTCTTTGAGTGGTACGTTTCACCCGTCCACTGAAGCGTCCTGTGGAGCCGGGGCTGGTTTTAGGGTACGGGTCTCTACTAGCTTTGTATGGGCGGAGCCGGCAACACTGCAGACGTTCCTCATCTTCAAACCGCTTATTCGTGGTCGGGTCGCGGGGGGGCAGCGGCTCCGGCAGGGGGCCCCAGACTTCCCTTTCCCGGGCCACATTGACCAGCTCTGACGGGGGGATCCCGAGGCGTGCAGACGTTTCGATCCGTTAATTAATCCCAATCATTGAGAAAACTGACGTTTTCAACAACCAGCTGACATCGGAGGGCTCCTCGCAAAAAAGTACTCCATGTTTTATGTCCAAGCCAGGTGTGAACCGGCTTTTAAAATCCCCCCCCCCCCTGAGGTCAGTCAGAGGTCACTGGAACATGGCGGGCAGCTGCTTGTCGGCGCCGTGCAGCACCACGTGCCGGCGCAGGTGATTGGCCGAGATGAAGGTCTTGTTGCAGTACTGGCAGGTGAACTGCTTGCAGCCCGTGTGCACGCTCATGTGCACCTTGAGTGAGCCCGACTGGGCGAAGCGCTTGCCGCAGTGCACGCAGCCGTAGCGCTTCTCGCCCGTGTGCACGCTCTGGTGGCGCTTCAGGTTGCTGGAGTCGGAGAAGCGCTTGCCGCACAGCGGGCAGCTGAAGGGCTTCTCGCCCGTGTGCACGCGGATGTGCGTCTTCAGGTTCTTCAGGCAGGCCAGCGTCTTGCCGCAGAAGCTGCAGATGAAGGTCTTCCCCTCGGCGGGGTCGTCGCGGGTACTGTACGCCCCGCCGCCGCCGCCGCCGAAGCCGTCCCAGTCGTCCTGCAGCACGAAGGCGCTCGCCACCGCCGGCACCTCCTTCCTGCCGGCCGCCTCGTCGCCGCCGGCCGACGATGGCGGCAGCACCGCCCTGGGGCCGGGCGGCGGCGGCGGCAGCGGCGGGGGCTCGGGGCCCACGGCGTCGCCCAGCGTGAAGGGGAAGCGGAGGGGGCCGTCGGAGGGCGGCGGGACGCCCAGCCGGCCGGGCCCCAGGGCGTAGGAGCAGCCGGGCTCCTCCTCCTCCTCCTCCTCGCCCCCGCCGGGGGCGGGGCCGGGCAGCAGGGAGCAGCGCGGCGGCGGCGGGGGCTCGTCGTCGTACAGCATGCAGTCGTAGCCGCCCGGGTCCCGCGCGTCGTCCGCGGCGACCAGGCTGCCGTCGAGGCGGGGCCGCTGGGCGGGCGGGGGCGCCGCGGGGGCGGGGCCGTCCCAGGGGCACGGCCCGTCGCCCGCGTCCTTCTTGGTCTCCACTTCCTGCTTGGCGAGGGGGGCCAGCGGGGCGTCTGCGTCGGGGTCCCCGGGGCCGCCGTTGTGAAGGAGGTCGTCATGGAAACCTTCTGGAACCCAGAGGGGAGGCGCCCAGAGTTTACATTCAGTGCGTCACGCCCCTTTTGTTACCATGGAAATAATAATAATAATAATAATAATACGCAGTACTTGACGTAGAGACATGAAGTACCCTTGATACTAATATACAAAATAAATGGTTAGGTGCATGACGGATGTAGTGTGATGGTGCACCGTTTGGTGTGACAGAATCTTTAGGGTGACTTTACATTTATGGGGACCCCCCCCCCTCCCCTGAACATAGCGATGCTCCCTGCGGTGCAGACTAGGGTGCTGCGGGTGCTAGCGGGTGTACGGCGGCGTGGTTCCACTCACTGTCCTGCTGCCAGGACTCGTCCTCCTTCTCCACCTTGATGACGGGCGTCTGCACCTTGACGGGGTTCTCCGGTGACATCTGGCGACAACAATCGAGACGTTCACATTACGGGGGGATTCTGCTGACGCTTTTATCCAAAGCGTCTTACAACCACTCATGCACACATTCACACGCCGACGGCGGAGTCGACCACGCAGGGCGACCGCTGGCTCGTCGGGAGCCGTCAGGGTGAGGGCATCTTGCTCAGGGACACCTCGGCACTCAGCTTAGGAGGAGCCGGGGATCGAACCGGCAACCTTCCGTTTACGTTTTAAGTCGACCAGTTTTTGCTGAGCGGTCCTACTGGTTCTAACGACCGGGCGTTAAGCCGCTGTCATAAGCAGACGACCTCCACACACAAAGGCTAAACCCGGGTTTATAGCCCTTGAAATAAAAGTCACATGACTTCTCAGACTAGAAACCGTCCCAAACATATGTTTTTAGCTCGAGGTTACTCGGGTAATGTGTATTATCGCTCTCTTCCTGGGGAAACAGTGTCGACGAAGGTCACATGATGGTGGCGCGATGCGTGTCGTTCGGCATTAACACCCGTCACTACACGTAGCTACAGGTGAGAAGATGACCCCGGTACCTTTCTGTGTGCGGTCGCCTGCCCCGTGTCCCCGGAGGCCTCGGGGTCCCCGCACAGGAGCGGCACCTGGGTGGTGATGCGCAGCAGTGGCAGCTCACCTGGAACCACAGGTAAATGGTGAATAGACCGCATTTATACAGCGCTTCTCTAACCAGTGGCCACTCAAAGCGCTGTACAATATTGCCTATCAATCACTTATTCATACACACATTCACATACCGACGGCGGTGTCAACCGCCGCATGCAAGGCGACTGCCAGCTCGTCATGAGCAGTCAGGGTGAGACGCCTTGCTCAGGGACACCTCGACACTCAGCAAGGAGCAGAATCGAACCAGCAACCGGTTACCAGCCAACCCGCTCTACCTCCTGAGCCACACGCCGCCCCCCAGCAGAAGTGAAGCCCTCCCTGTCTACACCGGGGGTAGACCACCACCACCACCGGTCCAAACACTCACCTCCGTGGTGCCGTCTCAGCTCATGGCCGAGGTGGGACGCCCGCGCGCGGCTGCTCGCGAAGACGGAGCTGCCGACCCCGGCGGCGCGCAGGGCGGACACGCGGGCCACCTTGAGCTCCATGAGCCGCAGCTTCCGCCGCAGCGACTCGTTCTCCTTCTGGCCGCGGGAGATCTCGAGGTGCAGGACGGCGTAGCCATTGTCCACCAGCTCGCAGATCTCCGCCACGGCCGCGTTGGCCAGGACCTCCATGATGGAGGCCAGCTGGGCGTGGAGCTCCACCGGGGTGGACGTCTTGTTCATGGTGGTGGTGGTGGTGGTCTTACACTTATCTTAACTTAAGGGTGTCCACGGTTCGTCGGCGTCGGTCTGGACAGTTTAATGATGTGTCCCCCAGCGGAAGTAAACAATGCCCCCCGTCTAACCAGGAAGTGAAGGAAGGGAAGGATTCCGGTGTGCGCATGCGCAATGATACTGCGGTGCGTTATATGGTGTGTTCCAGATGGCTCGGACACTACGTGGACGGTTTTACTATTCCTGAAGATGACCTTATTGATCCAGGGGGAAATTATTCAATAAAATGGAACATCGATTACATTTAATTAAATATATCTAATTATTATTATTTTTTTCTAATTTAGAGTTGTAAGCCATTACAAATAGAAACATGTGCAGTACATATAAACTGAAATGTGAAGAATACATGGATATTAAAATAAGATATGCCTCTTATATAAAATATACCAAACTAGAGGTGGTTGATAGAAATGATGACAAGCAGTCAAAACAGGCATGTAGTATTTTTCAAATAGTCAGAAGAAGTATTTCAGGGTGCTCATGACCCCAGCACCCATAAGCAAAATAAACAATTGCATCATAGTTGTACATCATAGCAAACATGTAAATAAACTTCTACATAATGAGAGTAGGCCAACAATGTGTGTGTGTGTGTGTGTGTGTGTTTGTGTGTGTGTGTGAGAGAGAACACTTATTGCTTAACTCTTAGGAAAAAACTCAAATCAGAGCCAAAATTTAGACAAGAATTTAGAACATTCTCTCTCCCGACAAAAAGGCAGTTTGTCTGGAGACAAATTATATTATGAACATGAAAATACATTTAGCAGTTATAGTTGTGATCTCCAGTGTTGTGCTTTAACTAGTTCAAAAGAACTAGTTCATTAAACAAGTTCATTTTTCTATGAACATATTTTTAACTAAAGAACTTGAACTTGAACTAGTTAAGATTTTGTGACATTCTGAATTGATCCTTAGGTCCAGAATACATGTTTATTAAATAGAGTTACAGCCTTAGTTGTGATGAATGAAACAGGTGTACGAATAATATCCACAGCAATTTGAGATTGTAGTGATGGGCAGCAGGTAATGGAGAGGATTAATTTTAAAAGATAAGCACAGAATACTCCAACAGTTTTTCTTCGGTTTCTCAAAAAACTGTTAATGAACTGAACATGAACTAGTTCAAAATCGAATTGGTGAACTATGAACGTGAATTTATTCATTTTCTTTTGTACAAACTGAACTTTGAACTAGTTCATGTGAAGTGTGAACTTGCACAACACTGGAGATCTCTATTTCTCGTGTGTGCGAGTGAAGTAAGGTATCCCTGAAATCTCTTTGCTTCACTGTGGTCCTGCTTCATGAAAATTAAACTTAAATACAAATTAAATCGAGTGTGTAGGACGGTAAAAGGAGGATAAATGAAGTATGGGGCATATTAAATACAACGTTTTGATTATACTTTATTAACCTGGACGGATAAAAAGGACAAAACAATACACGGTCCGTCTAGTGACAGGAACAACGTCCCTGAACATCACTTATAGATTCCAATATGACCTCTGAACACGCAAACGCAATTGACTGCTTCTACCCATCAACATCGGGCCATGTTCAATCGGCAGCCATCTTGGCTCTAAACGCTAGCTTGGTGGATGAACTGAATGCGGAACTAAGCTAGTGTCTAGAACCAAGATGGCTGCTAGGTAAACAAGACCCCACAGGTGCGCAACTTACTTTGCTCAACCGCTTCCCCAACGATCGATTTAAAAACAACTCTTGACAAGAAACGTCAGTATTGCTAGAATAAAATCGATCAACACAAGTTCTCTATAGAGATGATTTGGGTGCCAATATATATAAAAATCTACATTAAAATTATTTCTATCCAAAAATGACAAATGCATTATGTAAAAAAAAAAGAGAAAAAGGCTACCTTTTTACAAAACATAGATAAAAACTTTGCATGGAAACGCATCACTTATGTTTTGGAACTCAGCTGACTGGATAAATGTCTATGAGGAGGGACGCTGCTGCCGTGATGTTTCCAACCGCTAATAATTCAAGGCTAACATTAGCCTTTAACAGAACGTAATCACGACGGCTGGCCGCCTGGGTCTGACCACCCACCGGATGAGTGTTTCACAACGAGACGTTTCCTCCGAGATGTCTCCAACCTCGAACGACATCAGTCTTTCAAAAGAATAAATTAATCCCACCCGCTAGCCAGTCCTCCGTGCCACAGCTCTCTGAATGCAGAACGTAATCCCGCCGGCCGGCTGCACGCGGCTCGCCGGCGCCGGCTCAGCCCGTGCCGTGGTACTTCTTCATGTGCAGCTTGAGGCTGTACTTGACGATGAAGCTCTTGGAGCAGAGCGCGCACGTGAAGGGGCGCTCGCCCGAGTGCACGCTGAGGTGGGACTTGAGGTGGGCCGACTGCGTGAACTTCTTGCCGCACTGGGGGCAGCTGAAGGGCCGCTCCCCCGTGTGGATGCGCATGTGGACCTCCAGGTTCTGCGACGTGGCGTACGTCTTGCTGCACATGGCGCACACGTAGCGCTTCCCGCGCGCTCCCGCCGGCAGCAGGCCGCCCGCCAGCTGAGACCCCGCCCCCCCGCGGTACGCGCCGAAGTTGCCGCCGTTGCAGTCCTCGAAGTCGAACGCCGAGCTGCTGCCCTCCGAAAGATGGCCGCCGTCGGCCGAGGCGCCGTCGGCGGTGGCGGAGTTGGTGATGGAGCCGGTGACGCCGATCAGCTTGAGTCCGAAGGCGTCGCCGCCGCTGGCGTCGTAGTGTTCGTGGGGCTGGAAGGGCGCGGCGTACGGCTGCTTGGACTGCTTGGTCCACAGGAGGCTCAGGTCCAGCTCCCCCCGGCCCTCCAGGAGGGAGGCGTCGTCCAGGCCGTGGGCTCCGTAGTGGCCCCCCATGGCCGGGTGGGGCAGGTGGTCGGGGTGCTGGGTGTAGGAGCAGGCCGTCTCGTCCCCCCCACCGGAGAGGCTGGAGCAGCCGGGCTCGCTGCCGGGGGAGGCCAGGCTGTACTGGGGGCCCGCCCTGGGTCTGACGGAGGGCCCCCCCCCAGGGCTCCTGCTGCCACCCCCCTGCTGCTGGGGCTCCGACGACGGCTTGCGGTCGTCGCCGTCTGCCTCACTTCCTGCCGGCCAGGGTCTCTTCCTGTTCCTGCTGTGCTTCGTCGCTCGCCCGTCCTCTGAAGGTTCGGTGACTGGGAGGGAGGAAGAGAGAGAGAGAGATAGAGGGAGGTAGAGAGACAGGTAGGGGGAGAGAGAGAGGGGGAGGTAGAAGGAGAGAACTTTATTTCAACCCATACATGAGAAATTCATTTGCCACAGCTGGGAGAGAGGTAGAGGTAGAGAGACAAGTAGAGGGGGAGAGAGAGGGAGCGAGGTATAGGCAGAGAGACAGGTAGAGGGAGAGAGGGAGGTAGAGGGAGAGGGGGAGGAAGAGGGAGAGAGACGGGGAGAGAGGGAGGTAGAGGCAGAGAGGACTGACCATGATCCATAAAATATTGTTTAGTAATGCCCAACTTTTTTTGCCGTGTCTTATTACGAAGGTAAAGGGCACACACAATAGTTACACTTGTGGCAGCACTTCAGATCTGCGTCCTTATAAATTTAAGACATCGTCTGGGAAAGGAACCTTTGCCTATATAGGGGCAGTTCAGTGGAAGTTAAATAGGCAAATTAAAGTCAATTCCAGCCAGAATTTGTTTAAAAAGAGAATCAAGGCCTGGTTACTAGAGAGGGTAGCTGAATAGAGCAAGGGGCCAGCTACCTTTTTCAATTTTAATTTCATTTAAGAAAAATTATTTTTATTTTTTATTGTCACACACTCTGTGAGTGTTTTGTGACTGGCTTGTCCTGATGTTTTATGTGAGGATCACAATGGAAATAAGTCGGGGACTTTTTATGTTTCAATCCTCAATTGTATTCTTATGTCTTTTCATGTAAGGCACTTTGATTACAATAAAAAATAAATCAAATCAAATCGAGGGAGGTAGAGGCAGAGAGACAGGTAGAGACAGGTAGAGGGAGAGGGGGAGGAAGAGAGAGTGAGAGAGGGGGAGAGAGGGAGGTAGAGGCAGAGAGAGAGGTAGAGGGAAAGAGGGAGGTAGAAGAAGAGAAACAGACAGGGAGAGAGAGAGACCGGCATAGAGAGATGTAAAGAGAGAGACAGAGAAACATAGGTTAAAAGATCCAGCGCAGCCGTCTGCATTATTGACAAGAAGCCGGTTTTAAGCTACAAGGTGATGGTTGTGAACGCACCTTCCTCTAAACTGTCGTTGGCGTCCGAGTCTTCATCCTTGATCAACACCACATCCGGCAGCTGAACCAGAAACAACACAGGCTCAAATATATAACATCATAGAGACAGCTTAACTAGAATACAATAACATTGTATAACCTAAAACACCCATGTAAATACAGAACTCTGTGATTCATGGTTGATGGTTTATAAACAATACCTGTCGATATTATTTGCCATTTATTCCACAATGCAAGACACTGCTTTATATTTCAATGATTTATAGTTTAGTGCATCAAGCAATGTTTTACATTTGAAAACACTTGCTATCAAAAGATATTCACCCTCCCATAAAGTATAATATATCTCTATTATGGGTTATTGTAGATGTTTTCGACATTCTTATATGAGATAAGAAAGAACAGTCAAAGTCATTGTGTCACTGTGCAACCCTTTTCACAGTTGACGTAAAAATAGATTGACTTTTCACTTCAGACTTTTTTTTTTTTTTTTTTTTACTTAACATTGCTATCCACAATGCCACTGATAAGTAGGCTATAACAACTGGTGGAAGTTGATTAATTTGTCCTTTTTTATGTTTGATTATGAGAAACACACCAGATTAACAACATACCAGATTATAATCGAATGTCCCAGGAGGCGCTGAGGGTATCTGTATGCAAAGTGGGTTTACCGCACATATACATAGTATATAAAGGGTTTGCTTTGATACGATCAAAGCCCCGGTATCGTTCAGATAACGAGTCCAAAATAACATGCATTGCATGCGTGTGTTGCATGTTGTTAAGCACAGGTGATAAGAAGCGGGTTGCGTTGTACCGTCTTCTCCGCGTCTCCTTTCGTCGCCGCATCTTCCGCGCAGGACGCCGCCTGCCCCGCGCCGTCTGCCGCCGCGGCCGCGGCAGCCGCCGCCGCGTTGCCCCGCACGATGATGGACTCGATAAGGTGCAGCTTCTTCTTCAAGTCCTCGTTCTCCTTGTGACTCCTGGTGATCTCCAGCTGTAGGACGGAGTAGCCCTCGTCCACCACCTCGCAGATCTCCACCACGGCGGCTTTGGTCAACGCCCCCATGATGATGGACAATTGCTCGTGCAAAATCTTGGAATTCATAGCGGCGTTTGCGGGCATGTCACCGGGGGACGGGTACGTGGTACGCGGTACTCACACGGTTTACGCGTGAAATGCACCGTGCTGACCTTATTATCACTGGCTGCTGCCGGTGATCGACTCTCTTTGGATATCAAAGCTGCCTATCTCTCGACTACAAAGGAAAATACTTGTTGTTTTTTTCTATTTCCAGGTTCCGCATTTGCACAGTTTTCACAATAAAAGTCCCCTCCGGTTATTACTGCTGTATACAGCCGGAGCGTGCACGCGCTGCTAGTAACGAAGTTGTTTTTCCTCCATATAATTTATATTGAATATAATTGTATCTACTAAGTGAATTTTCTAACTGATTAATATTTCATCCTTAAAAACCAATGGATACAAGCTTTATAACACATCTCCAAATATGTATTATGTGCTTGTGAATTTCCCTTAATATACAAGATACATTTAAGTGCATGGCTTTGACATTAATGATATATTATTACACTATATTTGTATTAAATGTAAATTGGCTATTTTGTTATTTATATAATTATAATTTATCAAAACTTTCACACTGGGGTCCTCCCAGTAAGGAATTTTGGATTAAATCCCAAAAACGATTAGGGCTTTTATTCAATATTGTTGTAAGTGCTGATAGGTAGTTTATCTTACTCATATGATAGAGAGGGAGCTCTGTGTTTTTTGGACAAGAGATACTCCATAAACAAGATCACAATGAGAGGGAGAACTCTTTAATTGAAAAAGTAGAGTTTAATCTATCATACTTTAAATTAACATAATTACAATGGAATATAGGTTACCATACCTACCTTTGTGATGTACAGCCTAACCAGCTAGCATCTCAAGTTCAAACTTGCCAAGATCATTAGCGAGTTTGCATTATTAGCCATTACCCACATTAGTCATTTTGTCGTTTTCCTCATTCATACGGCATTCAGTCACCCTCTGATCCGTTGGAACGGACCATTTGTGTGAGCACTGTAGGGGTTCTTATCAGTTTGCAGACCACAGCTTCAATCAGAGCAATGGGCTGGAGTGCTGTACGCAGGGAACTCCAACCATCAGCCAACTACAACCATCTCACAAACCCTTTACTCAATGTCACACACATTTCACCTTGTCCCTACAGCATGTTGTGATTTCTATCCGCTATCCGCCCACTATTTCTTTGTTTTGTCATATTTCTTGATTTATTAAGACATCAAGAAACAGGATAAGGAAGTATGCTAGGGCTGAGCTCTAATTTTGTTGACTATAACTGCCCTTTTCTGCCCCCTAGTGTTCACAAATCAATATATGCTGCTTTAAAAGGCAATCAACTAAAGCTTGATTCTGTAGTCACATGTCCATCGTGACTAAAGAGTTCTGGTGCATTTTCTAAAACATTTCAGGCATAGATAGTTATTAAAACATGGCATTTCTGGAAAAGTTTGTCAATTAACCTTAGTCTATTAAACAAACAAAAACACAAACAAAAGACTCCTTCTACCTCCTACAGGGAGTTGCCAAGATACATGGTGCTTGTCAAGATACAAGCAAAGGCGTACAATGAAACCATGATCATTTGTGAGATTGAACGCTTTTAATGTGATACGTCGGTTTGCCCAACCGACTGCTGAACACAGACATGCTTGGCAGATGCTGCTTGCTACAAGAGCCGGTAGTATCCGGAAGGAGCCGGGATCACTCCGGCTTCTCCATGAGGTAAGGACTTCCACGGGTCACAGTGTCACTATGTGTTGTCCCAGAGAAACCGACAGCTGAGTCATAAACTGGCCGACACACTGAGAAAAACTAAAGTACATCTTTTCTAGTTAAGGTCACTCGTTTTAAAAAAAAAAATCTGCCATAGGCCATAACCATTTTTAAAATAATTAAATACGACCCAAACAAGCGAGGTCCGCGAGGAGGCTGGCCTCCGTTCCACAGGGTCCTGTTACGACTGTGGGGCCCTAACGTCCCGGTGTGGCAGGGGCCAGACTCGGACCCCATTCCTCCCACGTTGGCACCTGATCCGGTGCCACCGGGAAGGGGGGGGGGGGTGGTGGTGGTGGTGCTCTCAGAGCTACATGTCCTCTGCCCGGGCGCGCCCCCGCCCCCCGCCCCCCTCACGGCACCGGGTGGTGCTTCTGTTGGTGGATCCTCAGGTTCTGCTTCCCGGCGAAGCGCTTGCCGCAGTGCTCGCAGGCAAAGGGCCGCTCGCCGGTGTGCACGCTCTGGTGCGTCTTCAGGTGGCCCGACTGCGTGAAGCGCTTGCCGCACTGCGCGCAGCTGTAGGGCCGCTCGCCCGTGTGCACGCGCACGTGCGTCTCCAGGCTGCGCGACGAGGTGAAGCACTTGCCGCAGTACGTGCATGTGAAGCGGCGGTCGCGGCAGAAGCGGTTGAGGTCCAGGCCGTCCGTCTTGCACGCCGCCGCCGCCGCCCCCCCCGGCGCCCCCAGGGACGCGGGGAAGGGGAGCAGCGCGCCGCCGCCGTGCTCCGGGGCCTTGTCCTGGGGCTGCGGGGCCCGCGGGTCGGGCTTGAGGTAGGGCCGGGGCCCCGCCAGCAGGCCCGGGTTGTTCCACGACGAGCACATCTCCAGCTCCATGTCGTAGGGCAGCGAGCTCATCAGGGACAGGCCCCGCTTCAGGTCGAAGGTCCCGGGCAGGGAGTGCGGGCTGTCCCCCGGGGGCCCCAGGAGGTGGGTGGGCTTGGGGGCGTCGCCGGGGCCCTCGGGGTACGAGTCGGTCGCCGGGTCGAAGGCCACGCCCCGGGAGGAGTCGCCGTCGTCGTCGTCGTCGTCCGTGGCGCGGCCGGGGGACGGCGAGTCCCCCAGCGGGGGGCGGAGGTGGTCGGCGTGGGGGTCGTTGAGGGCGTGCTCCCACGGCCGCAGGCTGGCGGGGCCCGAGGAGGGGCCCTCCTCGCCGTCGCTCGACTCCAGGGGCGGGGCCTCCGTACCTGGAAGACAGACAGGACGTGTCTCAACACTTGCTACGCCGCGTCTGATTGGATGTTGGATGGACCTGGAAACCGTTTGTTTGATTGGCTGCCGGTAATAATTGAGGAGCGTACAACAAAAACAAAAAGTTGACTTAGTTGGCTTAGTTTACAGAGTAGTTTACTTGTATAAATGAGTTACATTGTATAACGGAGAACACAAGTGGTGAAGTGTTTTGTGAGCAAACACTATTTTCCCTTAGCGAGGACCGCCACTCCCACACTAACACTGGTTCTTCTGAGGCCTAGCACTGGTGATAGTCGGGTGGGTGGGTGAGGCGGGTACTGGGGGACAGAGCTGCTCTGCTCACCGTCCTCGCTGATGAGGAGGTCTTCCTGCTCCTCGCTCCTGCTCTGCTCCTCCCCCGGGGTCTCCTCCTTGATCAGCACCACGTCTGCCTCCCCTCTGCCCTCCTCCTCCAGGAGTAACGCGCTCACCTGCCACACACACACACACACACACACACACACACACACACACACACACACAGTGGGGTCAACTTCACAGAAGTACAAGAAACACAGAAGAAAGCTGAATCTGAGGCTCGGGCTGGAGTTTGAGTCCCTGGTCGTACCTCTTTAACGGCCAAACTCCTCTCGGCCGCCTCGATAGCCGCCTGTCTGCTGCCCTTTGTCCTCCCGGCCGTGGGCAGCTGAGCCAATGAGCTTCTTTCTGTGTCGGGCGACACAAAAGGACCACGCACACCACCATACCATTCATCAGTCAGGGGACGACTATTGATGGACAGGAATCGGCTCACCTTCAGGTCAATTCACAACTGTCGATGTGTTCACACACACACACACACACACACACACACACACACCTCTCTCTCTCTATCTATCTCTCTCACTCTCTCGTCACTCTCACTCTCTCGTCACTCTCTCTCACTTTCACTCTCTCTGTCTCGTCACTGTCACTCTCTGTCTATAACTCACCGCTGGGGTAATTCACCGCTCCGACGGCCTCCGGAGGAGCGTCGTACCCCAACATGGCGAAGCTGCCCCGGTGCCCACGGGCGATGATGCTCTCGATGAGCTCCAGCTTCCTCCGCAGCGCCTCGTTCTCCTTGTGGCTGCGGGAGATCTCCAGCTGCAGCACGGTGTAGCTGTCGTCCACCAGCTCGCAGATCTCCGTCACCGCTGCTCGGGTCAGCGACTCCATGATGGACGACAGCTGCGAGTGAAACGCCTTGTAGTTAGTCATGTTTCCCCAACCTGCGATCCGCGGGCAGCAGCAGCGCGACGGAGGTCAGACGGCGGTCCGCCGGGTCGCCCCGCGGCCCACGGGGACAGAGCTGGTTCTGTGACGGGTTAAAGCGACCCTTTGGCCGGCCAGGGGACGACGCTGCGGCAGTCCGTCTTGTTTGTTGTTAATAGGCGGTCACCTCCTTCCTTCTGGTTCGTCAGGGGCGCTTCCGCCCCGGAGTTTCAAAATAAAAGACCCGCTGATGTTGAAACGATACGTTCGGTTTCCATAGCAACCGATGAACGCCACGGCGAGGCAGAAGGACGCAGGAGCAGAAACATGGTTTATAGTAAGTTGACTTTGATCAACATATTATCTCAGTTGTGTTGTTGGTTTCTTTAAGTAAGTATTGTTATATTGGGAGGCCACGAGGGAATTCAAACAGACTTATATACGACAAAAGTCGTAATCATCAGTGAATGGTCAACGGCCGCTTCATCGAGTATGTGTGTTGGTGCGCTCGATTTGACAGTCACGGAGGACATGGTGCGACGGCGGTCGGAGCACAACGAGGGGGAGATCTTCTCCCTGGAGGAAGTGTCCCTCCATCAGCAGAACATCGAGAGGATTGAACACCTGGAGAAGTGGTGCCGAGAGCTCAAGATCCTCTACCTGCAGAACAACCTCATCCCCAGGATAGGTTCGTCCTCATCGGGCCGGTCTGTGAACAGTGGCGTGCCCATGTTCATTGAGCAAGGGGCCCCTGCTCATAAATGGATTGAAATGAACATGTTTTACCTTCACTGTGATCTACAGAGAACGTGGGTCGCTTGAAGAAGTTGGAGTATCTGAACCTGGCCTTGAACAACATTGAAGCCATTGAAAACCTTGAAGGTTCGTAGACCATGTTGGTTTATGTGATGCAACAACAGCACACATCATAAAACAATATTTATTTTAAATTTAGGTTTGTTTTTGGTGTCCACATAATTCATTTTCATTTTAAACTATTTTAGTGCATGTCTTAAGGAGAGATACTTTAATATGTTATTTATCCAAGGAGAATTAAGAAGGAAAGTTCTCTAAAAAGAGAACACTTACTATTTACATTAAAGTCTATATTTATAAAATTAGGCCCAATTAGCAGATGGGAGACTTTGAATTAAAATAATTCAATAACAGTGTTCCATCCACTAACTATCTGTTTAACTGTGGTGTGTCCTTAGTACAATTATTGTAAACAAAGAGAGAGGTACGTGCTGGCCAGCATATTTTATTTGTAGAATATGTATTTTATAGGATGTGATCTTATTGATCAGTCATTAGTTAAATCACTTTGCATCAGCATTGACTACAGATAAATCCCAGTTATTTGACGCCACAAGCTAGTTGGAATGTTACACATTGCGCCTTTAGGAAATAGACTGAGTGACGGTAATGAATTCTTGGCTGCCAGGGTGCGAGAGCCTGCAGAAGTTGGACCTGACGGTGAACTTTGTGGGCCGTCTGAGCACCGTGGCGTCGCTGGAACACAACGTCCACCTCCGAGAGCTCTTCCTGGTGGGGAACCCCTGTGCTGAGTTCCAGGGGTACCGGCAGTACGTGGTGGCCTCCCTCCCCCAGCTACAGGTATATACTGGTAGCTACAGGCATAGTCACTGGTAGCTACAGGTATGGTTACTGATAGCTACAGGTTTATACTGGTAGCTACAGGCATAGTTACTTGTAGCTACAGGTATAGTTAGCTACAGGTATAGCTACTGGTAGTAAGAAGTGGTTACTGGTAACTACAGGTATAGTTACTATGTAGTTACTAATAGCTAGCTACAGGTAGTTACTGGTAGCTACAGGTGTAGTTACTGGTAGCTACAGGTATATACTGGTAGATACAGGCATAGTTACTGGTAACTACAGGTAACTACAGTAACTATACCTGTAGCCTACTGGTATAGTTACTGGTAGCTACAGGTACAGTTACTGGTAGCTACAAGTATATACTGGTAGCTACAGGTACTTTTTAAGTACAAGTATTGTTACTTTTAGCTACAGGTATAGTATAAAGTAGCTGTAGTTATAGTAAAAAAGTTACTGGTTGCTACAGGTGTAATACTATTAGCTATGGGTAAAGTTACTGGTAGCTACAGGTATAGTTTCTTGTAGTTAAAGTCATAGTTATTCTGTACTACAGGTAAAGTTACTCTCTCTCCAGCAGCTCATTCCTCTCTCTCCCCCCCCCCCCACTCCCCAGTCGCTGGATGGCCAGGAGGTGAGCCGGTCGGAAAGGATCCGGGCGGAGCAGGGTCTGGAGGAGGTGAGGAGGAGTGTCCGGCGTCAGGAGGAGGCGTACGGCCGGAGGAGGGCCCAGGAGAAGGAGGAGGCGCGGCGGAGCGGAGCCGCTGGGGAGGGGCAGGAGGAGCAGGAGGAGCAGAGTAGAGTCCCTCGGGGCAAAAGGTGACCGGAGCACCGGGCTTCTGCAAACCTGAAATCGACCCATTTGTGACATCACAGGTGTGAGTGTTCATCCAGATGTACGATGGATAGATCAGCCTGCCAGTTGGTACAGTCCACTGGGTACTGTGTGCCCAGTATATGATGCACTGATCCATTCATCATATACTTCTGGATGCACTTGATACCTACTTTTTTTGACATTACTTGTAAGGTCAAATCAGCCTCACGACTTGTAAGGTCAAATCAGCCTCACACCTGGTGGTAAAATTGATCTTTAATGCCCTTTAAAACTGAACAATTATGTTCCGTAATGCTCTCTGGTGCGCTTCTTTTTCCATGGTGTCCGTAGCGCGGGGTGGGAGGAGAGCGAGGAGGAGCGGCAGGAGCGGCAGGACAGAGAGTTCTGGGAGAAGCCGTGCGCCTTCTCGCCAGAGTCTCGCCTGGAGGCACACCGCCACCTGGAGGCCAAGCAGAGAACTACAACCTCGTGAGCAGTCTGACTCTATTGATCTAAAACCACTGAAGCGTTATTATTATCATGGGATGGGATCCCCGTTTTTAATCACCACGCAAGACTAATGGAGCGAGACGCTCTCGTTGGGTTACGTCATCTAGTAGTTCATCTTATGATATTGTTGAACGATGTGGCGCAGTTCTCGTGTTTGGCCACTGGGGGTCACTGCGACACCAGGCTCATTCAGAGTGTATGCGTCTGTTGGAGCACTGGTACCACCACTGCAAGAGATAAGGGAAAAATAGGGAAAAAGAGAGAGTTAATATAAATAACCCTGTGGCGAAATCTCCATATAAAATAAATATTTAAAACAAATCCCGTCTCTAATGAGGGGCTCACCCTTGGCAAAGTCGCAAATTCACAACTGTCAACACACACACACACACACACACACACACACAAACACACACACACACACACACACACACACACACACACACACACACACACACACACACACACACACACACACACACAGTAGCAAAAACGAGAAAAACACTGTCTTGCCCAAGGGCAGGTGAACAATGCAGAATGCAGAGTTGAATTGATCCTGGTTCGATACCCAGTTACGGGTGGGTGTGTCTGTCCTCCACTGGGGTCACCTCCTTCGGCGGCCTCACCCCCTCACCCCTTACCAACTCACCCATTCACTCCTCACCCCCTCACCCATTCACCCCTCACCCTTAAGCCCAATTTACACCAGAGCCGTTTTAGACGTGTTTTTTAGTCGGCCGTCAGACGTCCGACTTCAGCTAGAGATAGAATCCATTCAAACTAGTGCACTGATTTACACCGGCAGCGTTCTACGCCCGTCTCATGGCCGACCAAAGCTTCACTTTACGCTTCACTTCTATTTTCAAGCGTTTCTGAAGCGTTATGAAGTGTAGGCCTATTATCTGATGAATCTTGAAAATATAGCGAAATAAACGGCGGCGGTGTGAATTGATACGCCTACGTTACACTCACGTCTCTCTCTCGCCTGCGGTGTCAATTCCCAGTCAGCCGACCCCCCCCCCCCCCCCCCCACTGGCCCAGGTGGGTCTTAAACTCTATTAGAGCCGCGTGATTCGCTGAGTCACATCACAACACAAGCTCTTAGCGCTACGCGGCGCATATTATGGAATCCATAACAACACAGATCACCCAAATGTGTGGACCGCATCACTAGCTGAGTCTCGGTAGCCGTGTGTGTGTGTGTGTGTGTGTGTGTGTGTGACAACCATGAAGCCAGGACTGTAGATGTGTGTGTGTGTGTGTGTGTGTCTCCACAGGGAGGGAGAGCCGACCCCCAAGACCCCCAGGACCCTCATCACGCCCGAGGGACGCGTCCTCAACCTCAACCAGCCCAAGTCACTTACTTTACTATACCTACTCACTATGTACTAGTTACTAGTCACTTACTTTACTATACCTACTCACTATGTACTAGTCACTAGTCACTTACTTTACTATACCTACTCACTATGTACTATAGTAGTCACTTACTAGTCACTTACTTGAATATACTTACTCACTATGTACTAGTCAGTTACTAGTCACTTACTGACTTTACTATACTTACTTACTAACTATGTACTAATCAGTTACTAGTTGATTAGGTGCTAGTCAGTTTATATTCAGTTACTAGTTACTTACTTATTAGTTGCTAGAGGTTACTATGATACTACTGCTTGCTGGAATTCAAACTGTCTGACTGCCTGTCTGACTGCCTGTCTGTCTGCAGGCTGGACTTCTGTCTGTCTGAGGACGAGGAAGCCAACAGCATCGAGCTGGACCTGGCTGTGTACAGGTACCGTCTCACACACCTGTTTCCCCAACAACACCCAACAAGAAAGACTCCTTAGTGTGTGGAGGAAACGTTTCTGAGTCTCCTGTGTCCAAATTCAAACTTATGTTTCCAATGACGCCACACGCAGACACATGGACACGTCGCTGTTGGAGGTGGATGTGCAGCCCAGCTACGTGCGCGTGACCGTCAAAGGAAAGGTACAGAGGTGTTCCTAAACCTCGTAGTCACAATATATCTGACGCAGCGTGGCCTAACATTAGCATCACGTCATAACGTTGTGTTGATGTCTCATTAGAGTCGCGTTACTATTTACTATGGAATTATTATTATTATTATTAGTTATTTTTAATGAATTAGCTTCAGCAGATTCTTTGATCCAAGTGAGATACAGGTTCTGACACATGTCATTCAGGAGCAAGTCGGGGTCAGGGGTCATCTGGTTCTAGGGGGCCTACAGGTAGGGGTCAGGGGTCACCTGGCTCTAGGGGGCCTACAGGTAGGGGTCAGGGGTCACCTGGCTCTAGGGGGCCTACAGGTAGGGGTCAGGGGTCATCTGGCTCGAGGAGGCCTACAGGTAGGGGTCAGGGGTCATCTGGCTCTAGGGGGCCTACAGGTAGGGGTCAGGGGTCATTTGGCTCTAGGGGGCCTACAGGTAGGGGTCAGGGGTCACCTGGCTCTAGGAGGGCTACCTGGGACCAGGTACCACCAGGGACAATCCTTTACCCACCATTACTATTTATGAACCAAACTCAACTTATCTTATTAAGGGAAATAAAACAATATTATGTTTTATGATATTTCATGTAGACTGCGGTGTGATTTAGCTAACAGAAGGCCGATGAGATGTGATTCACGAGGACAGTGAACGGGCTGGGTCCCCCCCCCCCCCCCCAGGTGGTCCTGCAGGGCTGATTAAACAGCTGTAGGACCACTCGTAAATCCCCCAGCGAGAGGGGGGCTCAGAGGGGGAATGGAGGATCGGGGGAGTTATTTATGTAGTAATGCAGAAGGACATAATTATGGTGTGTGTGTGGGGGGGGGGGGCATGTGTGTGCAGAGTTCAAGGTGGACTTTATTTATGAACAAAATTATGTGTCACTATATATATAACTATATATATATAGTATATAATATATATATATATATATAACTATATATATATATAGTGTGTGAAAAAAATTGTCACTATATATATATCTATATAGATATATCTATATAGATATATATATATATCAAAACTTTGATGTCAGAAACTGGTTGAGACAGGATTTTACTAATCCCCGCCGTGTTTTAGTAACGTACAATATAGCATTGAGTCATATGTTGATGCTTATATAAAACCATCACCACGTTTAAAGGTACACTGTGTAGTGTTTTAAGTAATTTATTACCTCAAATCAACGTCTTCATTCATAAATAAGTCCTCATTGGTGTAAAATGATCTCTGCCAACAATCTCAGTCATCCTCCTGAGCAAAGAATCAGGAGGATAAGTGAGATTATCCTGCTGGGGGGGGGGGGGGGGGGGGGGGTGTACGGGATTACGGGCTGCCAGAGTTGACGCGCCAGGGTTACCGCGCCGAGACGCCAACTAACCTTAATATTGCCATCTTTAGCTGACACCAACTCAAAATAGTGCCTGTATTTCCAGCTGGAAAACGCGCATCTCTCTCCTCCCTCCATTGTTGATTACGTTTGTGTCGCGGTATAGCCTACTACACGTGAGTTGACGTCCTCAGGCGGAAACGTGATTTGTCGCGTACGTCACCCCGAGACGCAAGAAGAAAGCAAATATATATTTTTACTAAGGAAAATGACAAAAATAGTAACGAACAGTGACTTGGATAAGTAACTTTAATCTGATTACTGGTTTGGAAATAGTAACGCGTTAGACTACTCGTTACTGAAAAAAAGTAGTCAGATTAGAGTAACGCGTTACTAAGTAGCGCGTTAGTGGCATCACTGATCTTGACGCATGCCGCCTGCCGTAGTTCCAACAGGTTGCAACGCACATTTGAATACGCGAGGCGCTAGAGAGCATATTCGTTTGAATGCGAAATAAAATTGAACCACTAGATGGGAGAAAAAATGACACAGTGTACCTTTAAAACGGAGATAAAGAGCGCCAAACGCCCCAGCTGGTCTCTCCTCTCTCTCTCCAGAGCCCTTGGTGGGAGCCAGAGAGCCCAGGAGAGCACTCTGAAGGAGAGACTTCCTCCCACCAAACAGGGCGCGCGCCGTCTTAATAAACAACAGCATTCTTCATTGATGGCTTCATTGATTAAGGAGAGCGGGGACATTGATGTTCCCTACGTGTGAAGGTTTCCGAGGTGGTCGGTACGATTCCCCCCTCCCTGCAGAGAGCAGACCCCCCCCCCCCATCCACCCCCTACCCCCCACCCCTGACCTCGCCTCACGCTCTAATAGTGTTTAGAGGCCCTGATTTATGAGCTGAGGTATTCCACTGGCAAACTATCGCTGGGATCCGTCTCTCTCTCTCTGTCTCTCTCTCTCTCTCTCACTCACTCACTCGCTCACTCGCTCACTCGCTCACTCTCTCCACAGATCTTTCAGCTGGTCCTGCCGGCGGAGGTGAGGCCCGACAGCTGCTCAGTGCGGAGGTCCGGGACCACCGGACACCTGCTGCTCAGCATGCCCAGGGTAACCGCCACACACACACACACACACGCACGCACGCACGCACGCACGCACGCACGCACGCACACACACACACACACACACACGCACACACACACGCAAACACACACACACACACACACACAAACACACACATACACCCCCCACACAAACTCTTATTACACACACACACACACACATACACACACACATGCAAACACACACACACACACACACACACACACACACACACATGCAAACACACACACACACACACACACACACACTCACACACACACACACACACACACACACACACACACGCAAACACACACACACACACACACAAACACACACACAAACATTCTCATACACGCACACAAACACACACATACACCCCCCACACAAACTCTTATTACACACACACACACACACACACACACACACACACAGAAACTCCCACTCAAAACACACACTCAATCTCCCACAGAAACGCACACAAAACGCACAAGCTATGACACACACCTGTGTTGACCTGCTAGCGTGTGGACGTATCCTTCGGAGACGCATCCACAAAACACACACACACACACACACACACACACACACCGTACAGCAGGCTGAATGTTTAGCAGTGTGTTTGTACACACTAATCTCAGAGCGTCCCCTGAGGCCACACTCTGTTTCGGGCGAGGAACAGGAACGATGACCTAGGCGCCAGATAAGTGCACCCGTAATGCGATTTCCTCCTAAGTTACGAGTTACGGTTCACAAGTTCCCCACAGGAGTAGTGTGCTCTGACACACAGAGCACCTCCCTCATGGCCCCCACACGACTCACCCCCCCCCCCCCCGACACACACATAATTACCCCGTTACTAACGATGCTCTACGGAAATTATAGGCCCCCCAAATGATCGCTATCCATCTGGAAGCGCTGGTTAATTATGTTCTTTATACATATTTACTCGGTGCCCGTCTTGCCGCTTGTCAGGGTGGTCCGGCCCGTCGTTATGCCGTACTTTATCTCCGCGGCGACGGCTAAAAATAACCCCCGGCTATCTGGGACGGCCGCCAGCTAGCTCCACCAGCTAGCTCCACCAGCTAGCTCCACCGCCACGGCCCCCGGAGAGGAAGACGCTTTAATGGCCGCCCGTCTGTCCCGCGTTCCCTCGCTCCACATTCCTCACGTTCCTCGCTCCGTGGAGCCAGTGAGTGAGTGAGTGAGTGAGTGACAGAGTGAGTGACAGAGTGAGGGAGTGAGTGACAGAGTGAGGGAGTGAGTGACAGAGTGAGGGAGGGAGTGACAGAGTGAGGGAGTGAGTGACTGAGTGGGTGAATGACCGAGTAAGGTAGTGAGTGAGTGAGCGAGTGACCAAGTGACAGAGTGAGTGAAGGAGTGAGTAAAGGAGTGAGTGACCGAGCAAGGTAGTGAGTGAGTGAGTGATAGAGTGACAGAGTGAGTGAAGGAGTGAGTAACAGAGTGAGTGAGTGACTGATTAAGGCGAGTGAGCGAGTGACCGAGTGAGTGAAGGAATGAGTGAGTGAGTGATTGACTAAGTGATTTTACCGAGTGAGTGAGTGAGTGAGTGAGTGAGTGAGTGAGTGAGTGCGTGAGTGAGTGCGTGCGTTCCCTCTCTCTCTGTACCAGGGGCCAGAGCTTGTTTCTTTAGATGTCCTCTGGGCCCTCGGTGTCTTTGGCTGGCCTTTCGCCCGGCCTTGTCGCCAAGGCAACAGATGCTCATGACTGTGGGATGGCCCATGAGGGGCGGATGCTGCCGCCACACCGTCCACCTCTGGGATTCTCTCACGCTAGCTCTCCGTCTGGACGGAAAGAGTCACTTATTCTGCTTGTCGTCAAACTACTTCAGCAGTAGAGTTAGACTCGGTAGTCATGACTCTATGATACTAGAAATAGTAAGGTACGATAAAATACTGTCTACTTTATGAACCCCAGCCGTTAAATGGTTAATGGAGGACAGTGATGAGATTGTGTTTCTAATTCTTTGTTAGTTTTGTTACTTGACCCCCCCCCCCCCCCGGATGCTCCTCTCCTCCTCTACAGGGGGGACAGGACTCTCTCTGACGAACCAAAGAGAATCCTCCCGTTCGGTCGATCTCTGACTCTGTGGTGTCGCCCTCGATTAGGTCTGAAACGACAACACAGGTAATAGTATCCTGACCCTCCCCCCCCCTCCTCCCCCCCCCTCTGTGACCCCCAGGCTGAAGGGGAAATCCGAGCCGCCACAAGAGTCCTGGGTCCTGCCCCGACCGGGTCCAGCAGGGGTCAGGGTCCTGCCCCGACCGGGTCCAGCAGGGGTCAGGGTCCTGCCCCGACCCGGTCCAGCAGGGGTCAGGGTCCTGCCCCGACCGGGTCCAGCAGGGGTCAGGGTCCTGCCCCGACCCGGTCCAGCAGGGGTCAGGGTCCTGCCCCGACCGGGTCCAGCAGGGGTCAGGGTCCTGCCCCGACCCGGTCCAGCAGGGGTCAGGGTCCTGCCCCGACCGGGTCCAGCAGGGGTCAGGGTCCTGCCCCGACCCGGTCCAGCAGGGGTCAGGGTCCTGCCCCGACCGGGTCCAGCAGGGGTCAGGGTCCTGCCCCGACCGGGTCCAGCAGGGGTCAGGGTCCTGCCCCGACCCGGTCCAGCAGGGGTCAGGGTCCTGCCCCGACCGGGTCCAGAAGCACCCGGACTGGAGGAGCAGAGAGGTACGACGCAGAACTCAGGACCGCCTTCATCTGCAGGGCACCTGGGCTATGGGCATTAGCACTTAATTAACACTTAATTAACACTTAATTAACACTTAATTAACACTTAATTAACACTTAGCACAATAGAGATAACACTGACTTGGGAAGAGGGGGGTCAATAAATGCAGACAATATCACCCTCACTCCCTCACTCACTCACTCACTCACTCACTCACTCACTCGCCACTCACTCGTCAATCACTCGGTCACTCACTCATTCACTCACTCACTCACCCTGTCACTCACTCACTCGGTCACTCACTCGGTCCCTCACTCTGTCACTCACTCATTCGGTCCCTCACTCACTCGCTCACTCGCTCGCTCACACACTCACTCGCTCGGCCCCTCACTCACTCACCCACTCAGTTACTCAGCTACTCACTCACTCACTCAGTCACTCACTCACAGTACATTCCGTATGTAGGCTGTCCGTCCTTTTCCATCTCAGGGTCGTTCTGACATCTTCTTCAACCCTCGTCTGACCGGAGCACAGAGGAGCGTCTGTCGCCGGCCAATACGCTTCTGCCTTTTCAAAACCAAGCGAACGTCAACGTGGCTCCGGGATAGCCTTGAGCCGCTAACCATTAAGCCCCGCCCTGCTGGCCATTAGCCCCGACCCCGCGAGCCATCATCCCGCGAACTGCTCGCCATTAGCCCCGACCAGCTGAGCATTAACCCTGACACGCTCGGCGTTAGCCCTGACCGGCGCCAACGCTAGCGCCCTCTGATCCCCTGCTAATGAAGCCGCGCTACGTGTGGCGGCCCGGCTGCTGTGATGCTACCAGCGCCTCACGGCCCAGCCTCTCCCTGGCCTTCAGCTGTCCACACCCTGCCTCCCGGTGATGCAGGGTCCTGCCCCCACGTGTCGCCCCCCCCCCCCCCCCCCCCGGCTGAGGCCAGGTGACGGGGAGAGCAGACTTATGACCCTTATGACGCAGGGATATGATTAGATGCAACCTCTGACCTCTTAGGCTCGCTCATAGATCTCTTATCCAGCTGCTGCCGGCCCCAGATGAGAACACATCTGTCAGCGGACGTCGTGGGTCGGGGGGGGCGGACGCCGGCTCCCGCCCGGTCGGGTGGTGGCGCCGGGATCAGGACGGGGGGGGGCGGGGTCTGAAGGGGCCAGGGCGTAGCGTAGCGGGGGGGGGCTGACCTTCGGTGGGATC
>NC_140286.1:13856461-13863961 GCF_964030765.1 Micromesistius poutassou
GAATCAAACCCTCAAACAGTCAAATGGATTGTCTCTCAGCTCATCTAGCCAATCGGGACGAGCCGCCCCTCTCAGCCAATCAGATCCACCGGAGGAGAACTGCTGAGTCTGATGTCTAAACGGAGCCCTGGGGGGCTTCTGGGTAGCAGGTTTCCGTGGTAACCGGAAACCCGGTGGTTTTACAGATATGGAGCCAAGTGGAGTGCTGAGACGGACCTTCTCTCTCGCCTGGGGGGGAACCAGAGACCTGAGGGGCTCTGCGTTAGTCCTGCTGGTCTGGGGGAGTCCCTGGATGTCACATAGAAAGGTGTTTAACTAAACCATAAATGTACACAGCATACACTGAATAGGGCTGGCGTGACCTCAGCCCGTACAGCAGGTGCCGAAGCACAGGTCCGGGTAGGAGAAAGAATCCAAAGCAAACACGTTTTCTAAAGTAAATAATATTTATTGACTAGAAAGCGATAAGGGAAAGGGAGAACAAAACAGGAACAACAGTAAGACAAGCAAACACTAAACAATAACCCACTCAACTGGGTAAAACAAACTAATACAACACAAGCAAAACGACGACTATCGCCAGGGAAATGTAACTTGCCCGGTAAGACCAGCAAGACAACAAAATGATGGCTAAAGAGCCTACAAACAATGGCATGAAAGCCTACAAATGAGACAGGTAGTGTCCACATCAATAGCGTAGCGCCCAAACAAGATACAAGCAGTATCAACCGTGGCATAGAGCCAAGTGGTGTGGGAGAGCACAGGCTTTATCCACCCGCCCCTTTTGATTGTTGCCCTCAGCTGTTGTCACCACTGGGCCTGCAGGATACTCTACAGGAGAGGGCGGGGGTACCTGAGCAGAGGGGGGGGAAAGAAAAGGGATTAAAATCCTCAAACAAAATAGCTACCTAAACCAACCTGATGTTTACATTGAACGGAATACGTTAATAATGATGAGCCAACCCACCTACGTAACACTGGACCCTGGGTGACCAGAGACCTGGGAGGGTCTACGGTAGTCCAGCCGGTCTGGACCATGGGTGGGGGAGGCCAGAGACCTCAGAGGGTCTACGTAGCAGTGACGTAGCCACAAATGTTCAAATGGGCGGGCATAGAAAAGAAGGGGTGGGCAAAGCCAATTTGATTGAACATAAAATAGATTAGATGCACCATACAAACATTCATCAATGGCATGTTATATTTATGACATAAAGGTGGAATTGATGCATGAACGTAGCTTTGGTGTGTCATCACATCAAATTGAAACAGATTGGCCATATAAGACAAGCCTACTGCAAAGATGAAAACTTATCACACACATACGCAGAGAGAGAGAGAGAGAGAGAGAGAGAGTCCTCCTCGTACGACAGACAGGCCTAATGTCTAATGGCTTCGCTCCATTGTATAGTGGGAGGGCTCTCACAGCAACACTCAGGAGGGGTCAGGAGCTGCTGGCGGTTCGTGATTTGACTGATTCTTGAGCTCTCAGTGGAGTGCTGACTTGCGCGCCTTTTTTAGATGGTGAGCGTAAACGAAGGAAAGCCCTCTGATTGGACGGGCAAGACTGACAAGTAGGCGGTCCTAGGCCCCTCCAGGCCCGACCGTGGCTACGCCTCTGGTCCAGCAGGTCTGGTGGCGGGGGGGCGGGGGGAGGGGGGGGGGGGTTAACCTGTGCACATTGGTTTCTCAACTCACAACAGGTGTGCAGCCTCACCCAGCCCCACAGTCCAGTCAGACTGACTCGGGCAGGAGGCTGCTTCAACCAGCCATCCTCCACACACACTCCCACACTCGTGTTTAGCCCCACCATCATATCCCGGGATGAAGGCTGGTTACCTAGCAACCCCTCAAATGTATTCCAACTGCAAACATATTTAAGTTGTGTCATATCGTATTACTTATAGGTGGACTTATAGGTGGATGTCTTTATGTCCGGACAGTGCCACAGCACTCAGGCGGTTAACATGAATATTACATTAAACGATTGCAGTTCAACGTCCAGCTCTCAAAGTGAACTGGGCAACCCTCGGCAGGTTGAAGAGGAGCCTGTCCATCTCTTTATTTACACACACACGCGGGGATGAGGCAGAACGTGGAGGCGAGGTGTCGTGGAAATATCAATGGTAACTATGATATTATACAATTACATACAAATTGAAAGGGAAAAGGAAAAGGAATTGAAAAGGAATTTGTATATATTCTCCTTGGATAGTTTGTGTTTGCGTTGCCACTGGAGCCACGAAATCTGATGCTGAGGCCAATCGACTGACTTCTTTGCTGTGTCGTTTCCTTTAACCGTCCTGCAGCCTTGCAGACGTGCCCACTTCTCCCAGAGTGTATTGCAGTTTAACTTGGTCTGTCCCGCCATGGCCAATCCTAAACTCTCCACGATGGTCACTCCCCCTCACCTTTGTATTAACCCCACGATGTGAAAGTGTCCCTATAAGAATCATGTTCACCCATTGTCTCACTGAAGCTCAAAGAGTCACTTTCTGAACACAGGTTTCTCCGCCGATGGTTCAGGTGTGTTGGGTCAGACTCAGACCGGATCACTTTAAAGTCTGGCCTGAGGCCGTTTTGGGTGATATTCTGGAACGGACTGGTGAGCCCTTGGAAGTGAATTGATTTGGTTCAGTTTACAGCTGCTCGTATGCAGACTTGGTGAGACCAGGGTTGGTAGTTTGACTCCCTCCTGGTCCTGTCTCACAGAACGGTGACAGTGGGATGAATAAAACAGTCAGCCACATTCAGCCGATCGAGCGAACCGCCTGCACACACATTAATTATTCACCGCTGGCTGCACCGGCAAAAAAGCTTTTAACTTGACAGCCGCATGATGCGTGATGTGTGATGGGTGATGGGTGATGGGTGATGGGTGATGTGTGATGGGTGATCTGTGATGTGTGATGGGTGATCTGTGATGTGTGATACGGGATGATGTGTGATACGTGATGGAGGATGCATTATGTGTGATGGGCGATGTATGATGTGTGATACGTGATGCATGATGCATGATGCGTGATGATGTGTGATGTGTGATACGTGATGCGTGACGATGTGTGATGTGTGATACGTGATGCGTGATGTTTGTGTGTGATGTGTGATAAGTGATACATGGTGCACATCCCCCCCAACCCCAGCCCACCACCACTAAACCCTCACATTTAGGAACAATACGACATGGCTTCTCGGGTGTGAGACGGCTGGACGCGAGACGTTGTAAATGTACACCAGCGCTCGGAGCAGGTGGCAACCCAACAACACGCTGGGCCTTTTCTGGGCCAGCAGGTCGGACCAAAGCCCCTTCCCATCTCCCTCCTCCACACGGTGGAGGTCCACAGAGAGCCAGACACATTCATTATTCAAAGGGCCTGCAGGTGTGTTGGGGATCAGCCATTACAAGCCATTAGGACGATCTACCCATTAGTGACATCACAAATGGCAGTGTCCACACCCAGGGTTATGATGGATGATCGACCCAGCAGCCTACATAGTGGACTGTGTAGGCGGGTCCATCCATCACACATCCGGGGTAGCCATCACAGCAGTGATGTCCCTAATATGCGGTTAGATTACGGGAGCTTATTGTAACCTTCACAGGGGGAGTCATGAAGTTTTCATGGATTTTGCCGCAGCGTGGCTAATGGGAGACATCCATTCTGGGTGTAATCTTGACAAACAACACCTAACAACGTTTCATAGATTTTACTGTTGCCAGCAAACTAGGGGTTGAATAACAATGCTGATTACATCACAAGCCTCGAGTCTACAGGGAGCTGCTGTATTTGACGGCCGCTACCGAACAACGAGCTGCAGTCGTAACACAGATTATATATAATCCAGTGAATGCCATGAGGAGCTGGGAATGGGGTTTGATCCAAACATCTCTCAGTTCCCTGAGCACATATAATACATGGCGTTGGGTCACACCCAGTGGGAATGGAACCCTCAACCCTGGTAGCGTTAAGGCCTTGCTCATCCAGAGGGAATGGAACCCTCAACCCTGGCCGTGTTAATGCCTTGCTATAATATATAAACTAGTACTATTAAAGGTGATGTAGGTACGATTTGAGAGCTATAATATATACAGTATACTAGTACTATTAAAGGTGGTGTAGGTACGTTTTGAGAGACATAATATACATGCTAGTATTATTAAAGGTAAGTAGGTGTAGGTAATTGTTAGAAATGCCCCAGCCATCACACATCACTATTATTGAGCGAAATACTATTGAGCGAAATACTGAGGATATATGCTCTGGGTGACCTCTGGCTGAGATCAATTTGAGCTTGTGACTGTACCTGGCTCATCTCTGACCCATCAGGGCTCCTCTTCCCTGATGCTAACTCTTGTTCTCAGGGGTCCCCCCCCCCAACACCCCCGGCCTTAACACAAGTGCTTCCTGCTGCTCTGTATATTGACCCACCGTCGTATCGCCACTGTTTCCTGTCTCCAGAGCGGTCAGCGTTCCAGGGTCAAGCTGCAGCTTCGGTGGGCTTTGAGTGGGATCAATACGTTAGCTGTAACAGTAGTGTTATCGGTGGGGGGTATTCAGGTGTGGTTTTCGGTCTGAAAAGGGATCTGGGTTTGTACACACAACAGCCATGTTGACCAGGGAGGGTATAGCGCTTTGCACAGTCGCGTATTGCCCGCCCGTACGCAATTTCCTGTACGTGAGTTCACGCCCACTATCGCGCTGCAAGCATATATAGTTGCGGATCTGAGACACGCCAGTATGTGCAGTCCTCTCCTGAACAGAGCATTCTCACCTGTGGTTAAATAATAGTTGATGGGCCAGTAATTATAGATCCTATAGCCAGTATGATCACCAGACACATACCACCTGTGCTTCGACAACTTTTTTGTAATCGGGTAGAGTAGAGAAAAATCGGACATTGCAAAGATTGCAAATCAGCCGTGTTCATGTGACTGTCCATGTATAGTGTCACATATCATAGGATCCGTATCATACAGACTCCTGTAGAGGTGCACTTGCTCAGCAACTCTTCCTTCGAAATCATCCATTCTTGCTCTCTGTGGTTTTTCCAGTCTGTCTGTCCGCTCGTACGCCAAGTGACAAAAATCGTGTGGATTCAAGCCATCAGACGTGCCTTAAAAAGGGCGGTGCGACAGTCCATGCGCGGGGTACGTGACCGCAATTTTGCCTGATGCGCGGCTTGCGCGTTCTCTCATGCGCGACTGTGCAGCGCGCTTAAGGCTGTAACACCCTGCCAGGGTTGAGGGTTCTATTCCCTGAACGAATCACGCTCTGAAGAATGACACCCACATTGTTAAGGAGTGTGAATTCTGCCTGGTGTTTTACAGAATCTGGAGAGTTGTCCTGCCAGGTAGGCTTTCACTTGGAAGCTCATGGAATTTCTCGTGGGGTATTGGGGCAAACAAGATATATGAAAATCAAACAACGACTGTACAGAACGGAAAAATAAAGTTATTAAATCATAGGACCAGGGTTGTACCATTTAGCGTTGGTTCAATTGGTAGGGGTCAGTTATTCCTTAGTGGTTAGGAAACAATTTCCAATCTGAAATGTCTAAGACTGGCTGGTCTGAATGAATGTTGACGCGGTTTCCTTCCAAAGGGATCATGTGTAAATCAGAGTGAGCTGAGTGGGGATGATTAAAGCTTTTCTAACGAGGACCGCGGGGGGTCTCCGTCCAGCCGGGAACAGGAGATAATTCTAGACGTGACGGCAGAGACTGAGAGGGGAAGTCGACTAATTGCTTTTCCACTCATCCGTTGGTCCCTGTGTCCTCCGCCCAGACCCCCCCGGCCCTCTCACACAGTGACTGACCATCGTCAGGGGCCACGGCAATCTGCTGTGGAGATAACTCAACGTCACGCTGGTGTGTGTGTGTGTGTGTGTAGGGGTGTGTGTGCCTGTGTGTACATGTATGGACCACCAGCAGAAGCTTTAACATCAACATGATTATTAATTCATCCAGTAGACCTCAGAATGGACGTGTGGAGGCTGGTACATGTGGAGGCTGGTACATGTGGAGGCTGGTACATGTGGAGGCTGGTACATGTGAAGGCTGGTACATGTGGAGGCTGGTACATGTGAAGGCTGGTACATGTGGAGGCTGGTACATGTGGAGGCTGGTACATGTGGAGGCTGGTACATGTGGAGGCTGGTACATGTGGAGGCCGGTACATGGGTCACTGTCTGGTCTCAGTCCAGACAACGCGTCATGTTTTAATCATGCTGACGTGTTGGCAGAAACAATTACTGATATAGCTTGTCAAATGTATGGTTTATGGTTTATGGTTTATGGTTTATGGTTTATGGTTTATGGTTTGGACACTTGATGTGTTAAATAACCCTTTGGAGGAATTGAATAGTCAGACTGTGGTTGTATTGGGAATCTCCCAGTGTCTACCAGTAGAAGACTGTGGTTGTACTGGCTAGCTCCCAGTGTCCACCAGTAGAAGACTGTGGTTTTACTGGGCAGCTCCCAGTATCCACCAGTAGGAGACTGTGGTTGTACTGGGCAGCTCAACTAAGAGGCTTGCTGGTCGTCTGTACATTACTTCCTGTCTGTGATTCTTCCTTTGTGTCAGCTGTCACACCCCCGTCCATCCCAGTCTGTCACCGTGACGACCAGAGTGAGGTCCCATGAGACTGACCTGAGGTCTGACCCGCCTCCTCACCCCACCCAGACCCCCGCGCCACAGTGTGTGTGTGTGTGTGTGAGAGAGAGAGACAGAGAATGTGTGCGGGTGACTGTGTTTGTGTGAGTGTGTGTGTGGGGGGGACATGTGTCTGTTTCTGTGTTGTTTTGTGTGTGTGTGTGTGTGCATGTGTGTGCGTGTGTGTGTGAGAGAATGTGTGTGGGTGTGATTTTGTGTGTTGGGGGGAGAATGTATCTGCATCTGTGTTTGTGTTGATGCGTGTGTGTGCGTCAATGTGTGTGTGTGTGTGTGTGTCTTTGTGAATGTGTGTGGGTACTCCGACTGTCTGTGTACTTTTTAGAAGAACAGTAAATACCTGTCGACCTTTGACCTTTTGGACACTGTCGTCACAGATGCTTAACTCAGAACTCAAACTGTCTTCTGATGACTTCAAAGTAAAAGCGTGTTTTCTTGAGGGCTGTTACTTAATGACTTGTAATGACTATGAGGTCCATGTCATCAACCTGTGGATGAATACGAACCACCAAACTGCTCTCCGTGTCATGTTGCCTCCTGAAGATAAGGTCAGAAAAGTAAAAGTGACCTGGAATTGCTTCCAGATTACAGAAGCGTGCTGTGTCTCCGGGCAGGAGAAACAGTTCACCAACACATCAAAAAGTCGAACATGAAGCCTAACTGACGTAGAAACCCCTAGGACTAATGCCGCCTTCAAAACGCTCTGAGTTTCCGGGAGGTTCGGATTCAGACCTTAAGCGCTGAGGAAAGTGCTTTGAACACTCCGTTGGGTCCGAGTTTTTGTGCGGAAGTAAAGAAACCCGAGTCCTCCGAGATTACGTCACAACAATGGC
>NC_140286.1:13868961-13906461 GCF_964030765.1 Micromesistius poutassou
CATAGACGCAATGTTTGATTTCAGCGGGACCGACTTAGTGGCCGTTAGGTACCAAAGTTCTAACTGCTCACCAAAAATTAAGTCGATTTAAAAAACAACATGGCCGCCAGAGCCTCAAAATCACTGTGCGGAGACCGTAATAGTTATGAATATGAAATTCACGGCACACGTGTAAACTGGTGCCGATAGCTCACATACCAAAATTCGTGTTTCTATTTTTTGTAGCGCCCCCTACAGGAACTTTAAAAAGCAGCCCCTGCGCCACGTTTCACCAATATGTATGAAACTCAGTATTCACGTACAATGTGCCCATACCTACAGAAAAGCCTCTTGGACCCATGCCCCAAACCCCACAGGAAGTCGGCTATTTGCATTTCTAATTTTCACTTTTGGCGGCCATTTTGAATTTTTTTCACTTTTTTGCCTTGTATTTGAATGAACTCCTCCTAGGGATTTTATCGGATCTGCTTCAAAATTGGTCGGTACAGTCATGAAGTGGTGCTGAACCAAAATCATGCTATTTGTGATTGTACGTTGAAGGGCGTGTCGGTGGCATGCCGTCAAAGTTGGCCATTTTTGAATTCCGTCGCCTTGTATTAAACTTACTCCTCCTAGGGAATTGATCAGATCTGCTTCAAAATTGGTCAGTACAGTCATGAAGTGGTGCTGAACCAAAATCATGCTATTTGTGATTGTACGTTGAAGGGCGTGTCCGTGGCATGCCATTAAAGTTGGCCATTTTTGAATTCCGTCGCCTTGTATTTGAACTAACTCCTCCTAGGCAATTTATCGCATCATTGATGTAGGGTTAATGAACATGTAATTCAGTTAAATGTGGTCTTACATGTTAATGTCAAAACAATCAGTAGGACACCACAGGGCACCTCTGCTTCTACAGATTACATAAATTGCGCTTTTTTAAAACTGCGCGCAGTGATGAACGGGACCTCGTGCCGGCTTGCGGCTGCGTCACGTGCGGTCCTAACATGTGCACATCTTGCCAGCACACATGTTAACACGGCACGTGACGCGGCCGCAAGCCGGCGCGATTTTTTTTTAAAACTGCGCGCAGTGATGAACGGGACCTCGTAGTGGCGGCTGCAAGCCGGCGCGAGGTCCCGTTCATCACTGCGCGCAGTTTTAATTATTCTTCTTCTTCTTATTTTCCCTCATCTTCGACTGCATTTTTCCCCCCCTGCACATATTCGAAAACTCATTTTTATTTGGCACATTTTGTGGGACTGGTGAAAAATTTGATATTCTAGCCCTCAAATTCACATTCGCCCCTAGGTGGCGCTATACCAACTATGCCAAAATTTCAACGTTTGCACAAGCATAACTCGTCACCGGTTGGACCTAAACTCATGAAACTTTGCACACATATGCAAATCCTCATGCTGAACAAATTTGCAGATACTAACTTAGCACTTCCGGTAGCCAGATTTCCCGCCATTTTGAATTTAGTTAAAAACAGTAAATTCCCCAAGGATCCCAGGTTTTTCGACTTTGACAAAATTCCTTTGGCACATATCATCTATGGCCCATTATCTTCAATCTGACATAAGGATTAGTCTGTAGGATAAATTTCAAAGTACCCATGAGCCATTGAGTTCTGAAATGGGTGTGTTTTTCACCCCGAAAATAGTAAATTGCACATATCTACATGAAGTTGGACTCCTAGGACTTTGGACCCCTCTACTAAAGTTGTTCAGAATCAAATTCTGAACAAGATAAAGTCAACAATTTTTCAAATGGGGCGTGGCTTCGAAATGGGCGTGGCCTGTTACTAAAATAGCCACAGTTCATAGACGCAATGTTTGATTTGAGCGGGACCAACTCAGTGGCCGTTAAGTACCAAAGTTCTAACTGCTCAATTAAAATTAAGTCGATTGAAAAAACAACATGGCCGCCAGAGGAGGGTCGATCACTCTGCGGACACCGTAATAGTTATGAATATGAAATTCACAGCACACGTGTAAACTGCTGCCGATAGCTCACATACCAAAATTTGTGTTTCTATTTTTTGTAGCGCCCCCTACAGGAACTTTAAAATGCAGCCCCTACGTCACATTTCACCAATATGTATGAAACTCAGTATTCACGTACAATGTGCCCATACCTACAGAAAAGCCTCTTGGACCCATGCCCCAAACTCCACAGGAAGTCGGCTATTTGCATTTCTAATTTTCACTTTTGGCGGCCATTTTGAATTTTTTTCACTTTTTTGCCTTGTATTTGAATGAACTCCTCCTAGGGAATTTATCGGATTTGCTTCAAAATTGGTCAGTACAGTCATGAAGTGGTGCTAAACCAAAATCGTGCTATTTGTGACTGTACGTTGAAGGGCGTGTCCGTGGCATGCCGTCAAAGTTGGCCATTTTTGAATTCCGTCGCGTTGTATTTGAACTAACTCCTCCTAGGGAATTTATCGGATCTGCTTCAAAATTGGTCAGTACAGTCATAAAGTGGTGCTGAAACAAAATCGTGCTATTTGTGACTGTACATTGAAGGGCATGGCCGTGGCGTGCTGTCAAAGTTGGCCATTTTGAATGGAATACTTTCACTTTTTCGCCTTGTATTTCAACTAACTCCTCCTAGGGAATTTATCGGATCATTGATGTAGGGTTAATAATGTTAGTTAAAGTTGTTACAACATGTAATTCAGTTAAATGTGGTCTTACATGTTAATGTCAAAACAATCAGTAGGACACCACAGGGCACCTCTGCTTCTACAGATTACATAAATTTGCGAATTATTTTTAAAACTGCGCTTTTTTAAAACTGCGCGCAGTGATGAACGGGACCTCGTGCCGGCTTGCGGCTGCGTCACGTGCGGTCCTAACATGTGCACATCTTGCCAGCACACATGTTACGACGGCACGTGACGCGGCCGCAAGCCGGCGCGATTTTTTTTTAAAACTGCGCGCAGTGATGAACGGGACCTCGTAGTGGCGGCTGCAAGCCGGCGCGAGGTCCCGTTCATCACTGCGCGCAGTTTTAATTAGGGACCGAGCCAAACATGGCAAGGACCCTATTGAAACCCTCGTGATTATTATTATTATTATTATTATTTTCCACGACTTCGACTGCATTTTTCCCCCCCTGCACATATTCTAAAACTCAAAATTTTTTGGTGCAATTGTGGGGACTGGTGAAAAATTTGATATTCTAGCCCTCAAATTCACATTCGCCCCTAGGTGGCGCTATAGCAACTGTTCAAAAGTGCAAACTTTGCACAAGCATATCTCGCCACCGGTTTGATCTACACTCATGAAACTTTGCACACACATGCATATCCTCATGATGAACAAAAAAGTCTCTTGAACTGAACACTTCCGGTAGCCATATTTTCCGCCATTTTGAATTTAGTTAAAAACAGTAAATTCCCCAAGGATCCCAGGTTTTTCGACTTTGACAAAATTCCTTTGGCACATATCATCTATGGCCCATTATCTTCAATCTGACTTAAGGATTAGTCTGTACAATAAAGTTTAGAGCACCAATGAGTTCTAAAAGTGGTGTGGTTGAAACCTCGAAAATAGTTAATTGCTCATATCAACGTCAAGTTGGACGCCTATGATGTTGGCCCCAATACAAAAGCTGTTCAGAATCAAATTCTGAACAAGATAAAGTCAACATATTTTCAAATGGGGCGTGGCATCGAAATGGGCGTGGCCTGACACTAAAATCGCCACAGTTCATAGACGCAATATTTGATTTGAGCGGGACCAACTCAATGGCCATTAGGTACCAAAGTTCTAACTGCTCACCAAAAATTAAGTCGATTTAAAATACAACATGGCCGCCAGAGGCTCAAAATCACTGTGCGGAGACCGTAATAGTTATGAATATGAAATTCACAGGACACGTGTAAACTGGTGCCGATAGCTCACATACCAAAATTCGTGTTTCTATTTTTTGTAGCGCCCCCTACAGGAACTTTAAAAAGCAGCCCCTGCGCCACGTTTCACCAATATGTATGAAACTCAGTATTCACGTACAATGTGCCCATACCAACAGAAAAGCCTCTTGGACCCATGCCCCAAACCCCACAGGAAGTCGGCTATTTGCATTTCTAATTTTCACTTTTGGCGGCCATTTTGAATTTTTTTCACTTTTTTGCCTTGTATTTGAATGAACTCCTCCTAGGGAATTTATCGGATCTGCTTCAAAATTGGTCAGTACAGTCATGAAGTGGTGCTGAACAAAAATCCTGCTATTTGTGACTGTACGTTGAAGGGCGTGTCCGTGGCGTGCCGTCAAAGTTGGCCATTTTGAATGGAATTCTTTCACTTTTTCGCCTTGTATTTCAACTAACTCCTCCTAGGGAATTTATCGGATCATTGATGTAGGGTTAATAATGTTAGTTAAAGTTGTTACAACATGTAATTCAGTTAAATGTGGTCTTACATGTTAATGTCAAAACAATCAGTAGGACACCACAGGGCACCTCTGCTTCTACAGATTACATAAATTTGCGAATTTTTTTTAAAACTGCGCTTTTTTAAAACTGAGCGCAGTGATGAACGGGACCTCGTGCCGGCTTGCGGCCGCGTCACGTGCGGTCCTAACATGTGCACATCTTGCCAGCACAAATGTTACGACGGCACGTGACGCGGCCGCAAGCCGGCGCGATTTTTTTTTAAAACTGCGCGCAGTGATGAACGGGACCTCGTAGTGGCGGCTGCAAGCCGGCGCGAGGTCCCGTTCATCACTGCGCGCAGTTTTAATTATTATTATTTTCCACGACTTCGACTGCATTTTTCCCCCCCTGCACATATTCTAAAACTCAAATTTTTTTGGTGAAATTGTGGGGACTGGTGAAAAATTTGATATTCTAGCCCTCAAATTCACATTCGCCCCTAGGTGGCGCTATAGCAACTGTTCAAAAGTGCAAACTTTGCACAAGCAGCACGCATCACCGGTTTGACCTACACTCATGAAATTTTGCACACATATGCATATCCTCATGATGAACAAAAAAGTCTCTTGAACTGAACAATTCCGGTAGCCATATTTTCCGCCATTTTGAATTGAGTTAAAAACAGTAAATTCCCCAAGGATCCCAGGTTTTTCGACTTTTACCAAAATCCTTTGGCACATATCATATATGGCCCATTATCTTCAATCTGACTTAAGGATTAGTCTGTACAATAAAGTTTAGAGCACCAATGAGTTCTAAAAGTGGTGTGGTTGAAACCTCGAAAATAGTTAATTGCTCATATCAACGTCAAGTTGGACGCCTATGATGTTGGCCCCAATACAAAAGTTGTTCAGAATCAAATTCTGAAGAAGATAAAGTCAACATATTTTCAAATGGGGCGTGGCATCGAAATGGGCGTGGCCTGACACTAAAATCGCCACAGTTCATAGACGCAATGTTTGATTTCAGCAGGACCGACTTAGTGGCCGTTAGGTACCAAAGTTCTAACTGCTCACCAAAAATTAAGTCGATTTAAAAAACAATATGGCCGCCAGAGCCTCAAAATCACTGTGCAGAGACCGTAATAGTTATGAATATGAAATTCACAGCACACGTGTAAACTGGTGCCGATAGCTCACATACCAAAATTCGTGTTTACATTTTTTGTAGCGCCCCCTACAGGAACTTTAAAAATCAGCCCCTGCGCCACGTTTCACCAATATGTATGAAACTCAGTATTCACGTACAATGTGCCCATACCTACAGAAAAGCCTCTTGGACCCATGCCCCAAACCCCACAGGAAGTCGGCTATTTGCATTTCTAATTTTCACTTTTGGCGGCCATTTTGAATTTTTTTCACTTTTGTGCCTTGTATTTGAATGAACTCCTCCTAGGGAATTTATCGGATCTGCTTCAAAATTGGTCAGTACAGTCATGAAGTGGTGCTGAACCAAAATCCTGCTATTTGTGACTGTACGTTGAAGGGCGTGTCCGTGGCGTGCCGTCAAAGTTGGCCATTTTGAATGGAATTCTTTCACTTTTTCGCCTTGTATTTCAACTAACTCCTCCTAGGGAATTTATCGGATCATTGATGTAGGGTTAATAATGTTAGTTAAAGTTGTTACAACATGTAATTCAGTTAAATGTGGTCTTACATGTTCTTGCGGCTGCGTCACGTGCGGTCCTAACATGTGCACATCTTGCCAGCACACATGTTACGACGGCACGTGACGCGGCCGCAAGCCGGCGCAAATTTTTTTTTAAACTGCACTTTTTTAAAACTGCGCGTAGTGATGAACGGGACCTCGTGCCGGCTTGCGGCTGCGTCACGTGCGGTCCTAACGTGCACATCTTGCCAGCACACATGTTACGACGGCACGTGACGCGGCCGCAAGCCGGCGCGATTTTTTTTTAAAACTGCGCGCAGTGATGAACGGGACCTCGTAGTGGCGGCTGCAAGCCGGCGCGAGGTCCCGTTCATCACTGCGCGCAGTTTTAATTAGGGACCGAGCCAAACATGGCAAGGTCCCTATTGAAACCCTCTTGATTATTATTATTCTTTTCCAGCACTTTGACTGCCTTTTTCCCCCCCTGCACATATTCTAAAACTCATTTTTTCTTGGTGCAATTGTGGGGACTGGTGAAAAATTTGATAATCTAGCCCTCAAATTCACATTCGCCCCTAGGTGGCGCTATAGCAACTGTTCAAAAGTGCAAACTTTGCACAAGCAGCACGCGTCACCGGTTTGACCTACACTCATGAAACTTTGCACACATATGCATATCCTCATGATGAACAAAAAAGTCTCTTGAACTGAACACTTCCGGTAGCCATATTTTCCGCCATTTTGAATTTAGTTAAAAACAGTAAATTCCCCAAGGATCCCAGGTTTTTCGACTTTGACCAAAATCCTTTGGCACATATCATATATGGCCCATTATCTTCAATCTGACTTAAGGATTAGTCTGTACAATAAAGTTTAGAGCACCAATGAGTTCTAAAAGGGGTGTGGTTGAAACCTCGAAAATAGTTAATTGCTCATATCAACGTCAAGTTGGACGCCTATGATGTTGGCCCCAATACAAAAGTTGTTCAGAATCAAATTATGAACAATATAAAGTCAACATATTTTCAAATGGGGCGTGGCATCGAAATGGGCGTGGCCTGACACTAAAATCGCCACAGTTCATAGACGCAATGTTTGATTTCAGCAGGACTGACTTAGTGGCCGTTAGGTACCAAAGTTCTAACTGCTCACCAAAAATTTAGTCGATTTAAAAAACAACATGGCCGCCAGAGCCTCAAAATCACTGTGCGGAGACCGTAATAGTTATGAATATGAAATTCACAGCACACGTGTAAACTGGTGCCGATAGCTCACATACCAAAATTCGTGTTTCTATTTTTTGTAGCGCCCCCTACAGGAACTTTAAAAAGCAGCCCCTGCGCCACGTTTCACCAATATGTATGAAACTCAGTATTCACGTACAATGTGCCCATACCTACAGAAAAGCCTCTTGGACCCATGCCCCAAACCCCACAGGAAGTCGGCTATTTGTATTTCTAATTTTCACTTTTGGCGGCCATTTTGAATTTTTTTCACTTTTTTGCCTTGTATTTGAATGAACTCCTCCTAGGGAATTTATCGGATCTGCTTCAAAATTGGTCAGTACAGTCATGAAGTGGGGCTGAACCAAAATCGTGCTATTTGTGATTGTACGTTGAAGGGCGTGTCCGTGACATGCCATTAAAGTTGGCCATTTTTTAATTCCGTCGCCTTGTATTTGAACTAACTCCTCCTAGGGAATTTATCGCATCTGCTTCCAAATTGGTCAGTACAGTCATGAAGTGGTGCTGAAACAAAATCGTGCTATTTGGGACTGTACGTTGAAGGGCGTGTCCGTGGCGTGATGTCAAAGTTGGCCATTTTGAATGGAATTTCACTTTTTCGCATTGTAATTGAACAAACTCCTCCTAGGGAATTTATCGGATCTCCTTCACAATTGGTCAGTACAGTCATGAAGTGGTGCTGAACCAAAATCGTGCTATTTGTGATTGTACGTTGAAGGGCGTGGCCGTGGCGTGCCGTCAAAGTTGGCCATTTTGAATGGAATTCTTTCACTTTTTCGCGTTGTATTTCAACTAACTCCTCCTAGGGAATTTATCGGATCTGCTTCACAATTGGTCAGTACAGTCATGAAGTGGTGCTGAACCAAAATCGTGCTATTTGTGATTCTACGTTGAAGGGCGTGGCCGTGGCGTGCCATCAAAGTTGGCCGTTTTGAATTCCGTGGTCTTATTTTCGCTTTTTTCCCCTTGTATTTGAACAAACTCCTCCTAGGGTATTTATCGGAACATTGATGTAGGGTTAATAATGTTAGTTAAAGTTGTTACAACATGTAATTCAGTTAAATGTGGTCTTACATGTTAATGTCAAAACAATCAGTAGGACACCACAGGGCACCTCTGCTTCTACAGATTACATAAATTTGCGAATTTTTTTTAAAACTGCGCTTTTTTAAAACTGCGCGCAGTGATGAACGGGACCTCGTGCCGGCTTGCGGCTGCGTCACGTGCGGTCCTAACATGTGCACATCTTGCCAGCACACATGTTACGACGGCACGTGACGCGGCCGCAAGCCGGCGCGATTTTTTTTTAAAACTGCGCGCAGTGATGAACGGGACCTCGTAGTGGCGGCTGCAAGCCGGCGCGAGGTCCCGTTCATCACTGCGCGCAGTTTTAATTATTATTATTTTCCACGACTTCCACTGCATTTTTCCCCCCCTGCACATATTCTAAAACTCAAAATTTTTTGGTGCAATTGTGGGGACTGGTGAAAAATTTGATATTCTAGCCCTCAAATTCACATTCGCCCCTAGGTGGCGCTATAGCAACTGTTCAAAAGTGCAAACTTTGCACAAGCATATCTCGCCACCGGTTTGACCTACACTCATGAAACTTTGCACACACATGCATATCCTCATGATGAACAAAAAAGTCTCTTGAACTGAACACTTCCGGTAGCCATATTTTCCGCCATTTTGAATTTAGTTAAAAACAGTAAATTCCCCAAGGATCCCAGGTTTTTCGACTTTGACAAAATTCCTTTGGCACATATCATCTATGGCCCATTATCTTCAATCTGACTTAAGGATTAGTCTGTACAATAAAGTTTAGAGCACCAATGAGTTCTAAAAGTGGTGTGGTTGAAACCTCGAAAATAGTTAATTGCTCATATCAACGTCAAGTTGGACGCCTATGATGTTGGCCCCAATACAAAAGTTGTTCAGAATCAAATTCTGAACAAGATAAAGTCAACATATTTTCAAATGGGGCGTGGCATCGAAATGGGCGTGGCCTGACACTAAAATCGCCACAGTTCATAGACGCAATGTTTGATTTGAGCGGGACCAACTCAATGGCCATTAGGTCCCAAAGTTCTAACTGCTCACCAAAAATTAAGTCGATTTAAAATACAACATGGCCGCCAGAGGCTCAAAATCACTGTGCGGAGACCGTAATAGTTATGAATATGAAATTCACAGGACACGTGTAAACTGGTGCCGATAGCTCACATACCAAAATTCGTGTTTCTATTTTTTGTAGCGCCCCCTACAGGAACTTTAAAAAGCAGCCCCTGCGCCACGTTTCACCAATATGTATGAAACTCAGTATTCACGTACAATGTGCCCATACCTACAGAAAAGCCTCTTGGACCCATGCCCCAAACCCCACAGGAAGTCGGCTATTTGCATTTCTAATTTTCACTTTTGGCGGCCATTTTGAATTTCTTTCACTTTTTTGCCTTGTATTTGAATGAACTCCTCCTAGGGAATTTATCGGATCTGCTTCAAAATTGGTCAGTACAGTCATGAAGTGGTGCTGAACAAAAATCCTGCTATTTGTGACTGTACGTTGAAGGGCGTGTCCGTGGCGTGCCGTCAAAGTTGGCCATTTTGAATGGAATTCTTTCACTTTTTCGCCTTGTATTTCAACTAACTCCTCCTAGGGAATTTATCGGATCATTGATGTAGGGTTAATAATGTTAGTTAAAGTTGTTACAACATGTAATTCAGTTAAATGTGGTCTTACATGTTAATGTCAAAACAATCAGTAGGACACCACAGGGCACCTCTGCTTCTACAGATTACATAAATTTGCGAATTTTTTTTAAAACTGCGCTTTTTTAAAACTGAGCGCAGTGATGAACGGGACCTCGTGCCGGCTTGCGGCTGCGTCACGTGCGGTCCTAACATGTGCACATCTTGCCAGCACACATGTTACGACGGCACGTGACGCGGCCGCAAGCCGGCGCGATTTTTTTTTAAAACTGCGCGCAGTGATGAACGGGACCTCGTAGTGGCGGCTGCAAGCCGGCGCGAGGTCCCGTTCATCACTGCGCGCAGTTTTAATTCTTCTTCTTATTTTACCTCATCTTCGACTGCATTTTTCCCCCCCTGCACATATTCGAAAACTCATTTTTATTTGGCACATTTTGTGGGACTGGTGAAAAATTTGATATTCTAGCCCTCAAATTCACATTCGCCCCTAGGTGGCGCTATACCAACTATGCCAAAATTTCAACGTTTGCACAAGCATAACTCGTCACCGGTTGGACCTAAACTCATGAAACTTTGCACACATATGCAAATCCTCATAATGAAGAAATTTGCAGATACTAACTTAGCACTTCCGGTAGCCAGATTTCCCGCCATTTTGAATTTAGTTAAAAACAGTAAATTCCCCAAGGATCCCAGGTTTTTCGACTTTGACCAAAATCCTTTGGCACATATCATCTATGGCCCATTATCTTCAATCTGACATAAGGATTAGTCTGTAGGATAAATTTCAAAGTACCCATGAGCCATTGAGTTCAAAAAGGGGTGTGTTTTTCACCCCGAAAATAGTAAATTGCACATATCTACATGAAGTTGGACTCCTATGGTGTTGGACCTCTCTACTAAAGTTGTTCATAATCAAATTCTGAACAAGAATAAGTCAACAATTTTTCAAATGGGGCGTGGCATCGAAGTGGGCGTGGCCCGTTACTAAAATAGCCACAGTTCATAGACGCAATGTTTGATTTGAGCGGGACCAACTCAATGGCCGTTAGGTACCAAAGTTCTAACTGCTCACCAAAAATTAAGTCGATTTAAAAAACAACATGGCCGCCAGAGGAGGGTCGATCACTCTGCGGACACCGTAATAGTTATGAATATGAAATTCACAGGACACGTGTAAAGTGGTGCCTCTAGCTCACATACCAAAATTCGTGTTTCTATTTTTTGTAGCGCCCCCTACAGGAACTTTAAAATGCAGCCCCTGCGCCACGTTTCACCAATATGTATGAAAATCGGTAGGCACGTATAAGGTCCCATGACCTACAGAAAAGCCTCTTGGACCCATGCTCCAAACACCACCGGAAGTCGGAAATTTTAATTTTTTCATTTTCACTCTCGGCGGCCATTTTGAAATTTTTTAACTTTTTTGCCTTGTATTTGAATGAACTCCTCCTAGGGAATTTATCGGATCTGCTTCAAAATTGGTCAGTACAGTCATGAAGTGGTGCTAAACCAAAATCGTGCTATTTGTGACTGTACGTTGAAGGGCGTGTCCGTGGCATGCCGTCAAAGTTGGCCATTTTTGAATTCCGTCGCCTTGTATTTGAACTAACTCCTCCTAGGGAATTTATCGGATCTGCTTCAAATTTGGTCAGTACAGTCATGAAGTGGTGCTGAACCAAAATCGTGCTATTTGGGACTGTACGTTGAAGGGCGTGTCCGTGGCGTGATGTCAAAGTTGGCCATTTTGAATGGAATTTCACTTTTTCGCATTGTATTTGAACGAACTCCTCCTAGGGAATTTATCGCATCTGCTTCACAATTGGTCAGTACAGTCATGAAGTGGTGCTGAACCAAAATCGTGCTATTTGTGACTGTACGTTGAAGGGCGTGTCCGTGGCGTGCCGTCAAAGTTGGCCATTTTGGAATTCCGTCGCCTTGTATTAAACTTACTCCTCCTAGGGAATTTGTATTTGAACTAACTCCTCCTAGGGAATTTATCGGATCTGCTTCAAAATTGGTCAGTACAGTCATGAAGTGGTGCTGAAACAAAATCGTGCTATTTGTGACTGTACATTGAAGGGCATGGCCGTGGCGTGCTGTCAAAGTTGGCCATTTTGAATGGAATACTTTCACTTTTTCGCCTTGTATTTCAACTAACTCCTCCTAGGGAATTTATCGGATCATTGATGTAGGGTTAATAATGTTAGTTAAAGTTGTTACAACATGTAATTCAGTTAAATGTGGTCTTACATGTTAATGTCAAAACAATCAGTAGGACACCACAGGGCACCTCTGCTTCTACAGATTACATAAATTTGCGAATTTTTTTTAAAACCGCTTTTTTAAAACTGCGCGCAGTGATGAACGGGACCTCGTGCCGGCTTGCGGCTGCGTCACGTGCGGTCCTAACATGTGCACATCTTGCCAGCACACATGTTACGACGGCACGTGACGCGGCCGCAAGCCGGCGCGATTTTTTTTTAAAACTGCGCGCAGTGATGAACGGGACCTCGTAGTGGCGGCTGCAAGCCGGCGCGAGGTCCCGTTCATCACTGCGCGCAGTTTTAATTCTTCTTCTTATTTTCCCTCATCTTCGACTGCATTTTTCCCCCCCTGAACATATTCTAAAACTCAATTTTTCTTGGTGCATTTTGTGGGACTGGTGAAAAATTTGATATTCTAGCCCTCAAATTCACATTCGCCCCTAGGTGGCGCTATACCAACTATGCCAAAATTTCAACGTTTGCACAAGCATAACTCGTCACCGGTTGGACCTAAACTCATGAAACTTTGCACACATATGCAAATCCTCATAATGAACAAATTTGCAGATACTAACTTAGCACTTCCGGTAGCCAGATTTCCCGCCATTTTGAATTTAGTTAAAAACAGTAAATTCCCCAAGGATCCCAGGTTTTTCGACTTTGACATAAATCCTTTGGCACATATCATCTATGGCCCATTATCTTCAATCTGACATAAGGATTAGTCTGTAGGATAAATTTCAAAGTACCCATGAGCCATTGAGTTCAAAAAGCGGTGTGTTTTTCACCCCAAAAATAGTAAATTACACATATCTACATTAATTGTACTCCTATGGTGTTGGACCTCTCTACTAAAGTTGTTCAGAATCAAATTCTGAACAAGATTAATTCAACATTTTTTCAAATGGGGCGTGGCTTCGAAATGGGCGTGGCCTGTTACTAAAATAGCCACAGTTCATAGACGCAATGTTTGATTTGAGCACGACCAACTCAATGGCCGTTAGGTACCAAAGTTCTAACTGCTCAATTAAAATTAAGTCGATTTAAAAAACAACATGGCCGCCAGAGGCTCAAAATCACTCTGCGGACACCGTAATAGTTATGAATATGAAATTCACAGGACACGTGTAAACTGATGCCGATAGCTCACATACCAAAATTCGTGTTTCTATTTTTTGTAGCGCCCCCTACAGGAACTTTAAAATGCAGCCCCTACGTCACATTTCACCAATATGTATGAAACTCAGTATTCACGTACAATGTGCCCATACCTACAGAAAAGCCTCTTGGACCCATGCCCCAAACTCCACAGGAAGTCGGCTATTTGCATTTCTAATTTTCACTTTTGGCGGCCATTTTGAATTTTTTTCACTTTTTGGCCTTGTATTTGAATGAACTCCTCCTAGGGAATTTATCGGATCTGCTTCAAAATTGGTCAGTACAGTCAATAAATGGTGCCGAACCAACGCCGTGCTATTTGTGACTGTACGTTGAAGGGCGTGTCCGTGGCGTGCCGTCAAAGTTGGCCATTTTTGAATTCCGTCGCCTTGTATTTGAACTAACTCCTCCTAGGGAATTTATGGAATCTGCTTCCAAATTGGTCAGTACAGTCATGAAATGGTGCTGAATAAACGCCGTGCTATTTGGGACTGTACGTTGAAGGGCGTGTCCGTGGCGTGATGTCAAAGTTGGCCATTTTGAATGGAATTTCACTTTTTCGCATTGTATTTGAACAAACTCCTCCTAGGGAATTTATCGCATCTGCTTCACAATTGGTTAGTACAGTCAAAAAATGGTGCTGAACCAACACCGTGCTATTTGTGACTGTACATTGAAGGGCGTGGCCGTGGCGTGCCGTCAAAGTTGGCCATTTTTGAATTCCGTCGCCTTGTATTTGAACTAACTCCTCCTAGGGAATTTATCGGATCATTGATGTAGGGTTAATAATGTTAGTTAAAGTTGTTACAACATGTAATTCAGTTAAATGTGCTCTTACATGTTAATGTCAAAACAATCAGTAGGACACCACAGGGCACCTCTGCTTCTACAGATTACATAAATTCGCGAATTTTTTTTTAAACTGCGCTTTTTTAAAACTGCGCGCAGTGATGAACGGGACCTCGTGCCGGCTTGCGGCTGCGTCACGTGCGGTCCTAACATGTGCACATCTTGCCAGCACACATGTTACGACGGCACGTGACGCGGCCGCAAGCCGGCGCGATTTTTTTTTAAAACTGCGCGCAGTGATGAACGGGACCTCGTAGTGGCGGCTGCAAGCCGGCGCGAGGTCCCGTTCATCACTGCGCGCAGTTTTAATTTAACTTAATTTTATGTATTTTATATTGAAGTGGACTTCGAGATGATTTAATTCACAAGGCTGGTATACACAGCTGTGTGTGTGTGTGTGTGTGTGTGTGTGTGTGTGTGTGTGTGTGTGTGTGTGTGTGTGCGTGTGTCTGTGTGCTTGTGCACGTGGGTGGTTCCGGTAATTGTACAGGAGTGTACGGGAGGAAATGTGAGGATGAATTAGAGGATGAATGAGAAAGAGGAGAGAAAAGGAGCAGAGGAGAAGAGGAGAGGGAAGGAGAGGAGGAGGGAGGAGGAGAGGGGAGGAGAAGAGGAGAGGGAAGGAGAAGAGGAGAGATAGAAAGAGAAGAGGAGGAAAGTAAGAGTTGTTCAGAGAGGGAGGAGGAAGACGAGAGGAGGAGGAGGGAGGAGGAGAGGAGGAGCAGGGAGGAGGAGAGGAGGAGGAGGGAGGAGTAGGAGGAGGAGGAGGGAGAGGTCGTTGAGATGATGGATTAAGTGCGGAGGTGTCCAGGAGACGGATAGAGTGGAAGATAAAACGGCTCAAAGATGGCAAGAGGGGGAGAGAGGGGGAGAAAGGTAGAGAGAGAGAGGGGGTAGAAAGGTAGAGAGAGAGGGGAGAAAGGTAGAGAGAGAGAGGGGGGAGAAAGGTAGAGAGACAGGGAGACAGAGGGAGAGAGGGAGGGAGATAAAGGTAGAGACAGACAGGGGTACATAGAGAGGAAAAGATGGAGATGTGATGGAGGGAGGGATGGTATTACTCTCGCTAACTCTCAATGTCTCTCCCATTCCCTCCCTCTCTTTCCTTCTCTTGCTCTCCGTCTTTCTCTCTCTCCTCCCTGGAGAATGTTTGTGTAGTGCTCTCTTCCTCCGTCCCTCACTCCCTCTTACTCTCTCCCTCCTCTGCCTCTACCGTCTCTCCCTCCCTCTCTCTGCCTCCTCTGCCTCCCCCGTCTCTCCCTCCCTCTCTCTCCCTTCTCTGCCTCCCCCGTCTCTCCCTCCCTCTCTCTCCCTCCTCTGCCTCCCCCGTCTCTCCCTCCCTCCTCCTCCTTTAGCTGCTAGTCATCTCCCGAGCTGGCTAGAGTTCAAGGGTTGATTTTAAGGGACAAACAGCGCTCCCCCTTGCTCCCGTATTGGGACCCCCTACCCCTTCGCAGGAACGTGCAAAATCTAGGGTTAGGGCTCAAATCTAGGGGAATTGGGACAGGGCCTAACTCTCTCCCTCCCTTCCTCTTCTTCCTCCCTCCTTCTCTCCCTCTCTCCCTCCCCCTGTCCCTCCCTCTGACTCTCTCCCTCTCTTCCTCCTCTGGCTCCCCTGTCCCTTCCTCCCTCCCTCTTTCTTCCTCAAATTCCTCCCCCTCCTCTCCCTCCCTCCCTCCCTCCTGCTTCCTCCTCCCCCTCCCTCCCTTCCTCTCCCTCCCTCCCTCCCTCCCTCTTCCTCCTCTCCCTCCCTTCCCCTCCTCTCCCTCCCTCCCTCCCTCCCCCTTCTCTCTCCCTCCCTCCCCCTGCACTCTACAATATTGATGTACATTTACCGGAACACACCGGCAGCCTGTAAAAACTTGTGCAAGGCAGGAGTGACAGGGCTGGGCAACCAATAGGAGCAAGTACAGGAGTTGTCCAGGGTGCTGAACAGCCAACCAGGCGGCTTCTGTTGGATCAGACACGCGTGGAGACGCACGCACTCCGGAGTGATCCTCTGCAGAGACTCTAGAGTGATCCTCTGCAGACACTCTGGAGTGATCCTCTGCAGACACTCTGGAGTGATCCTCTGGACGGCGTCCTAGCAGAGCCCGGCCCATGAGCAGGAGAATGGCTGTGAGTGCAGGTGAATGGTTCAAGGCAGGAGTGACAGGGCTGGGCAACCAATAGGAGCAAGTACAGGAGCTGTCCAGGGTGCTGAACAGCCAATAGGAACCAGTAGTAGCTATGACCAATCAGAGCGAGGGTAGGAGCTGTCCAGGGTTCTGAACAGCCAATAGGAACCAGTAGCAGCTATGACCAATCAGAGCGAGGGTAGGAGCTGTCCAGGGTGCTGAACAGCCAATAGGAACCAGTAGCTGCCAGGACAAATAGGAGCTGTCCGTGGTGCTGAACAGCCAATAGGAACCAGTAGCTGCCAGGACAAATAGGAGCTGTCCGCGGTGCTGAACAGCTAATAGGAACCAGTAGCAGACTCTGTGTACCTAGACAAACAATCTAGGTACACAGCCTTCCCCCTTACCCCCACACCCCCCACACCCCTCTTACTGTATGTTGTACATCTTGGCACTAAATAGCACAAATAGTTGCATACAGGGAATGGGTTAACTTAGCGATTGTTAGCGCTTGGCACACAAACTCTGTGCTGCTGACAGTCACTATTTGAATCGGTAAAAAAAATCAACTCTGTGCATAATGAGCTAAGCTCAGCAGAATACAAGCTTTAACAAACAGACGTCGTGATGTCGGGCGACTGTTATCGGGAAGTCGTTGTAATGAGACACCAAACCCGGGTATTAGCAAGAATCTGATGATCCATTAGAAGTAACATTATACCACACCTTTGCTGTGCTACACCTGTTGCATGCTACGCTATGCTATAGTACACTATACCTACGCCATGCTACACTACACTACACCTATGCTTCACCGCACAAAAGCTGTGCTAAGCTACTAACTAAGCTATGCTAAGCTGCACTATACAACACTATACGACACCTATGCTATGCTTTGCTATGCTACCACTTTGCTATAATACGTTTTGATACGGTGAGCTACAGCTGTACAATACAACACCTATTCTATGCTAGCTATGCTATGGTACACTTCACCTATGCCGTGCTACGCTACACCTAAGCTACAACTATGCTAAGCTACACTATACAACACTATACTACACTTATGCTATGCTAAGCTACCGCTTTGCTATGCCAAGTCCTGATACGGTGTGCCACAGCTGTACAATGCTACACAACAACTATGCTATGCTATGCTATGCTATGCTATGCTAACGCTTTGCTATGCTACATCTCTACACCATACACTGTACAGCTAAAGCTACAGCGCTATCACATCCTACTGGGGAACCTGAAGCTAAGCTCGTAGTTCAACTTGAACCAGCGGCTCTCTCCCAGTGTCTCTGTTTAACGTGAGAACAAGCAGATGTGGTCTGAGCGCGGGGCTGGGGGCGCCGCGTGCATCATCATCATTACATGCTAGGAGCACTCGTTAGTAATTAGCAACCCTAAGTATCTTTCCATGGGGCATTTAGTCCCGCACCGTGACAAACGCACAGCATTAAACTGTTAGCGGTTAGCACGCAGCTCAGTGACCACCGCGGCTTCAATGGCTTCAGTTTCTTAATACTTAAGTACTTAATCTTGTGCAAGCTTTGTGCGGGGTACTTATTCATTTATATACGGATGCAGTTATCACTTAAGATTAAGATTATTTGTACAATGTTTAATTGTACTGTATTTTGTCCTGATTTTCAGGAATTCAGGGACGTGTCATTAAGAATCAGACAGTGCAGGTCATTAAGGAGCAGGTAGGGGTTAGACAGTGCAGGCCATTAAGGAGAAGGTAGGGGTTAGACAGTGCAGGTCATTAAGGAGCAGGTAGGGGTTAGACAGTGCAGGTCATTAAGGAGAAGGTAGGGGTTAGACAGTGCAGGTCATTAAGGAGCAGGTAGGGGTTAGACAGTGCAGAGACAGGTCATTAAGGAGCAGGTAGGGGTTAGACAGTGCAGAGACGGGTCATTAAGGAGCAGGTAGGGGTTAGACAGTGCAGGTCATTAAGGAGCAGGTAGGGGTTAGACAGTGCAGAGACAGGTCATTAAGGAGCAGGTAGGGGTTAGACCAGTGTTTCTCAACCTTTTTTGAGCAAACGCCCCCCTTACCTTACCCTGATCCTCTGGCGCCCCCCCCCCCCCCATTATTATAGTTAATTTTTTTTTTTTTTTTTGAAATTGCGACACCCGTGGGTAGGCTATATCCATTACCAACTCCACTCCAACTCGTGCTACATTGCTTGAATAAAAAACTTCTGTGCCGTTTTGGTTTCTTCTGGACAAGAAAATGTGTATTCAGAGTTTTATTAAAAGGTTTTATTATTGAGCAATTGAAGTTAAATAGGTATCAGTGTTTGTGTACATTTTTATTGGTTATTGAACTGTTAACCCGCAAACTTGGGTTCAATGTGTGCACGAAAGACTCCCTTTGTTTACGTGACGTTGCCTAGCAACGCTGCGCATGTGCAGCCTTCATCCGCTTCGTTCTGAGAGTAGCACGTTTAAGTTTGCGGCCAAATAGTAATTAAAGTAGTTTGTTATTATACAAGTTAAGCGCCTGTAACATCAGTGTTAAATGCGTATGTGCCGGTTGGCGTGCGTACCTTATGAAAGTAAGTGTTTATCGGTTCGCAGACGTAATGAGCGACGTTGCGGTGGTCTACACGTAATGCGCACGTTCTATTGTTTACAATTAGCATGCTAAGCGGAGTTATCTTTATTCACGTCTTGTGTTGCCTTACTATGTAATATGGATGAGATTCATGTTGCTTAGTGTAATGCCCCATCCACCGCTTGCTTTGCATGTCCCGCAAACCAACCAGTGGAAGTCAGGAGAGGGCGAAATAGTTTCTGAAGCACCACGCTGCTGCGATGAGGTGGATTTGTTCATCGGTGTTACTATGGCGATCATGACGGCACTGAGCATAAAGTAAAAAGTAGATAAGACGATAGAGGGGTTAGAAACCCATATGAAGATAGGCTATTTATTTCAGTTATACTATTTTTGCACCGAAAATATTTGAAAACCATGAAAGTTTAAAAAGTTCAAAATAATGACCGCTACACAAGCGAAGTTGTGACGCCCCCGTGTTCGTTCCCAGCGCCCCCCTAGGTTCTACGAACGCCCCCCAGGGGGCGCTGCCGCCCCCGTTGAGAAACCCTGGGTTAGACAGTACAGAGACGGGTCATTAAGGAGCAGGTAGGGGTCAGGAGTCGGACCCCTTAACCCCTAGACTACCCCCCTGGTCCTACTCTTCCCTCCTCTTTTGATCAGAAACACGCGCCCAGCGTTCTGTGTGCCCTCTGGCCTCGGCGTCCTGGGTCGTTGTGAACAACCAGGCGGCTTCTGTTGGATCGGACACGCGTGGAGACGCACGCACTCCGGAGTGATCCTCTGCAGACACTCTGGAGTGATCCTCTGCAGACACTCTGGAGTGACCCTCTGCAGACACTCTGGAGTGATCCTCTGCAGACACTCTGGAGTGATCCTCTGCAGACACTCTGGAGTGATCCTCTGGACGGCGTCCTAGCAGAGCCCGGCCCATGAGCAGGAGAGTGGCTGTGAGTGCAGGTGAATGGTTCTGGGTCAGATTGATCTGGTCTGCAGCCTAACCCAGATGACCCTTAACCCCTACTGGCTCCTTAATGACATCCAAAGTTAGCTGGAAGCCACTTTGTATAAGACTGCTATATGACTGAATATAGTATTAACCAACACAGCCTGTTGTTGTGGTGTACGGTTGTATCAGCGTCCTACAGCTGTGTGTTGTTGTTGTTGTTGTTGTTGTCGTTGTTGTTGTTGTTGTGGTGTTCGGCCGTCCTACAGCTGTGTCGTTGTTGTTGTTGTTGTGGTGTTCGGTCGTCCTACAGCTGTGTGTAGTTGTTGTTGTTGTTGTTATTGTTGTTGTTGTTGTTGTGGTGTTCGGCCGTCCTACAGCTGTGTCGTTATTGTTGTTGTTGTTGTTGTTGTGGTGTTCGGCTGTCCTACAGCTGTGTCGTTGTTGTTGTTGTTGTTGTTGTTGTTGTTGTTGTTGTGGTGTTCGGCCGTCCTACAGCTGTGTCGTTGTTGTTGTTGTTGTTGTTGTTGTGGTGTTCGGCCGTCCTACAGCTGTGTCGTTGTTGTTGTTGTTGTTGTTGTGGTGTTCGGCCGTCCTATCTCTCACCAGGAGTTAGTTGTTTCTTCAGCAGTGATTGAGAGCTTCAGTCTCAGTCTCACCTGTCGGTCACTTTGGGTGTCGGTGTTTCCGGGGCTCACACTCTGGAGCAGCATCACGTTTCATATCGGAACAGATCGATGATATTGTTTCTGAATTTGCTGCCTTGCTCTTCCATACAACCTTATACCTTGTTGTTTCAAAACATTGACATTGTTGAGCGTTGATACATGAATATTTCCTCAACTAAGTTAGTTTAGTCCTAGCAGAGCTAACAGTGTGCTGATCACGGGTACACAGAGGTTGTGCTAGGTAGCATAGCGTGTGTTAGCGTACGGTAGAGATGCTACCATGATAAGAATCTTCTTTGGGTTAGCGCTGACATCAGAGGGTGATGACCTTCTGGGGGAGACTCAAGCTTCAGTAAACTCGGCATATGTTAGCCTTTTAGCTCATGCTGTGGATGATTTAAAACAAGCAGCATAAAATAAACACAGAGCATCTTCCTACAGCCAATTAAGCTCATTTGTACGGTAGAACCGGCGGCTCCTGCTAGTCTCCTGACGAGGGGCCCTGGCCTCTCGCGGGTTGAGTTCACAGTCTGGGAACAGATTGGTCAGGGCTGAGGGCGCTAGCCGAATGTCAAACAAGCTGTTGATGACACTCGGGGAGGCAGACAGGAACGTGAGCGAGCGCTTTGGACGGGAGAGAGAGCTAGCGGCCTGGAGCTGCTAGCAGGTGTTGCCTTCCTAGCACCAGCTAGCACCAGCTAGAGCTGTGCTTCTGCACATCAGAGATGCTAAACTCTGTGGAACAGGGGTCATGAAAACATACACATTTACAAAAATGTGATTCAAAAATTAAAAAAAAGTGTCATTTTTGACACTTAAGTCATAATAAAACGTAATTATTAAAATACACATCATATGCACACAATTATCAACCTCACATTCACTCCATGGCCAAGAATCGGGAACCGTTTGATGAGTCAGGTGTACGGCCCAGCTCAGCAGCGCCCTAATAATCCACCGTCGTTAGGCTACTGAGACTCCATCAGTAATTAAGCTCCAAAACACATTCATCAATGCTCGGGTCTGCTCCAGGGGCTGGAGAGTCTGCTGGTCGACTAAGAGGACAGGTTATGTTGTGGAGTGTGTAGACCTGGGTTGTGTCATTTGTAGCAGTTACCTAGCGACCCGTTTATCAATTCTACCCAGATTCTATTTCTGTTTTTGTATGTTTTTAGTTTTATGTTTAGTTTCAACCTTTATTCAAACAAGCGCGTCACACTTTCGTGTGTGAGTTGGACAAGATGGCAGTGTCGTATTTGATGTTGTTTAGTAATACATATCACGCACTGGACACACACACACACACACACACACACACACACACACACACACACACACACCACGGCCTCGCCAGATGCTTGTATTCAGCATTTATCAGGGCTGAAGGGACAGTGAAATCACACTCACACTGGCTGGGTGCCGAGATGGCGGCCCGCCAGCCCGCCCGGCGTCATGGCTCTGAAACGCCACTGAGGTAAAGACAGGAACATTAATAACCAAACGACACTGCTAATAGTGATACAGTAGATAGTACAACAAAATGAACATAGACACACACACACACACACACACACATACACACACACACACTCTGACCCTGGTGAGGATGAGTGTGTGGTTTTAACGGTCGGTTGTCAGAAAGCACTTAGTCCTCTGAAAGAATGGGTTTTATTATGGGATGTATGGGGGCATGCGGAGAACCTGTGTTTTTGGGGTATTTATGCTCTGACATCCTGTGTGTGTGTGTGTGTGTGTGTGTGTGTGTGTGTGTGTGTGTGTGTGTGTGTGTGTGGCGGGGGGGAGTGGTAATGTGTGTGTTTGTGTGTGTGTCTGTGGGTAGGCTAGTACACGAGGGACAGAGGGTTTGTGGGTACTTTGAAGCATGACCATGACTTGTTTAAATGTGCTCATGATGTCTTACAAAACACACACACACACACACACACTGTGTGTGTGCGTGTGTGTCTCTCTCGTCTTGGTAGTTCAAGGGGGACCATAAACTGAACGGGGGGAGACTTAATGTTAACGTAACGTCTGACACCGTCTCCACGGTAACCTCAGGGGTTGCCATGACAACCCCTCCCAGGTAAGCACACCGAGGGGCCTCGTTAGCGGCCTCATCTGACCGATGACGTCGCCGCTTTGAGACGATCTCCGCTCATAAAGTCACTTTCCTCAACTTCATGGACCCCCTGTGTGAGCGTTGTAATGAATTAGCAGGAATAAAGTCCTTTCAGAAGTTGCGTCCCTTGCCGTGAGCTATAGCTCACTAAATCAACTTTAATAACCAATTTTCCATTTCCTTATTGCTGATTAACAAAGGGCATGTGTGCTAGGTGTCAAAGTTGACTCATAAACATAGAATATGGTTGAATTTGGCTCAGGAGTTCCCGCGCAAAGAAAAGTGAATCTCGTATCTGCGTTTCCGACTTTATGATGAACAAAGTGAACGTGCAAGGTGTCGGCTTATGAACTAATAATATCTTCCAATTCGACTAACTAGCTAGATTGATACTAGCAAAACAATTAGCTTCTTATCTGTGTCTGCTACCCGCTGCCCTCCGCCACCCCGCCAAGCTGTCTTTAATGGCCTGATTATTAATCACCTTCCGGATCAGCTCATTGACCCTCCTCAGTGAAGGCATTCATCCTGTTTTCAATAAGTAACGTGACACCCACTCCATGCATACATACACACCCTCATGCACGCACACCAGACGCACAGGCACAACACACATTGAAACACACATGCACACGCACACATACCTGTATGTATGCATACATACATACATACATACATACATACATACATACATACCCCCCCCCCCTCCTCGGAAACAGGCAAAGAAGCGTTGTCGTGGCAACAGACATTCGTTGGCTGCGAGGGGATGCTCAGCTTCCCTGCTCTGAGTTAATGGTCCGGGATCGTTCCCTTGACGACAGGAAGCACCTGGGGCTCTCCAGACATCCTGGGGGGAGGGGGGCGGGGTCACGTGGGGTTGGGGTGATGGTCCGTGTCTCACCCACCCCGGTGGTGTTGATTGAGCGACCGCACCTGAGGTCCTCTGGGTCACCTGTGGAGGGGGCAGCTCAGAAGGCTCTGAGACCGTTGTCAGATGTCCATTACATTTACATTGAGGGCATTTAGCTGACGCACTTAGCCGGCTTACATAAGTCGACATTTGTCAGAAGAAAGAGAGACAACAATATGTCGGTGCAGTAAGGATGTTCATAGAACCAAGTGCCGAGCACTAACGACCGCTAGGTTAACCCATTCCCCGTATACCAACAGAGATAGCTAGGATCAGACGCCAAAGTACCAAAGATAACTAGGATACAATACGATATGATACGATACGATACAACTTTATTTATGCCCCGTAGGAGAAATTAGTTTGTTGCGATAGCCCAGCAGCAGTAGAAAAACACAGGATAAAAATAAATAAAATACAATAAGAATGAAAAGTACTAATACAAACAAAAGTAGACGCTAAGGGAAAATGCTAAACAAAATGCTAAAATAAGGAGAAGACAAGACAAACAGAACAATCAACAACAAATAGGGCAAACAAAAAAAGACGGTATAAAACAGTATAAATTATAAATTATAAAAAAGTAAAAAACAGATAAGATGCTACACGATGTTCAGTACTATTTTTAAGTGCAAGGACGTACAACAGACGTCCTGTTGGGACAAGAGGGGAGGCTATGCAGAGTCCAGGTGAACTCTGAACAGGTGAGTCTTTAGTCTTATGGGACGCTGCTTCACGCAGAGTCGGTGCGAGGACGTGATTTTGACCATCGTGCGGGTGGACGGACGTGTTGGTGAAGCCAGGACAGACGGACACGATGGTTGTGAAGCACAGACCGGGGGGGGGGGGGGGGGGGGGGGGGCGGTCGGCTACAGACGTCTCAGTCCACTGCGAGTGGTTTGGATAACGGTGTGTAGCCGCGTCCCGCTAGCAGGAGGCGATCGCAGAGGAAAGGAGAGGGTCATGTGTGGAGTCAGCATCACGCGGGAAAGAGACCGGGGACCGGGGGTCAGCCTGACCAACAACAACACGCTGTGTTGTATGAAAGCATATCAACAAAACATACCACACACACACACACATACACACACGCACGCACGCATGCACGCACGCACACACACACACACACACACACACACACATAGTCATACGCTCAGCAGAACAAAAACGTCTGCAACACTGGTCAGTGTCGACGCCTTCACTGGAGAGTTAATTTGATATCTGGGAATACGCAGACGCACAATCACACACACATACACACACACACACACACAATCACACACACACACACACAATCACACACAATCACACACACACACACACACACACACACACACACACACACACAATCACACACACACACACACACACACACACACACACACAATCACACACTCAGCAGTCTCCAACACTGTTCAGTGTCACTGCCATCGCTCGAGAGTTAATTTGATCTGGGAACACACACACACACACACACTCGCACACATCAAACACGCCATCATGTACCATACACACACAAACACACACACAAAGACACGCACACACACATACACACTCACACTGACACACATGCACACACACACACACACACACACACACACACACACACATACACACTCACACACACACACGCACACATGCACACACGCACACATGCGGTGATCGATACGCAGGGGGGAGGAGGTGCCCCCTGAGGAGGATGCTCTTACCGGGAGCAGGAGGAGATCTGATCTGTTTACCCCCCCCCCTCCTCCCCCTCCTCCCCCACAATGCCTTGCTCCTGTGCTGATAGAGCAGGTATTACTCGGTGCCGCTGCTCTGCCTGTCTGTTGTGTGGAGTGTGTGTGTGTGTGTTTGTGGACTGTGTGTGTGTGTGTGTGTGTGAGTGAGCAAATGAGCGTTACTGTCGAGAGAGAGGGAGTGAATTTCAGTTACACGGGTTGAGACTAGAGTGAGAGGGCGGGACTTTCAGTTACATAGACCTCTGAAGAATAAGTCCCGCCTCCAAGGCTCCGGTTCCCTCGGTCAAATGTCTGTGGGGAATAACACGGGGTTTATGAATGATCGTACATAACAAACTCTGTAGGTGGCGGAGAAGTAAAAGCTGCGTCACGTTTTCAACTACAACCGCTTTCATCTAGTTTCGACTGGGTTTTTGGATTTTTGGTGCTGTTAAAGTAGCATTAATAATCGTTTACTTCTTTAACGGCACCGACAATCCAAAAACACAGTCGAAACTAGATGGAAAATGTGTGTAGTTCAAAACGTGACGCAGCTTTTACTTCTCCGCCACCTACAGAGTTTGCTATGTATGATCATTCATAAACCCCGTGTTATTCCCCATAGACATTTGACCGAGGGAACCGGGAGCCTTGGAGGCGGGGCTTATTCTTCAGAGGTCTATTTGTTTAGAGGAGAGAGAGAGGGCGGGACTTTGTCACATTTGTTTAGAGGAGAGAGGGCGGGACTTTGTTACATTTGTTTAGAGGAGAGAGAGAGGGCGGGACTTTTTTTACTTTCTTACCTGTGTCACTTGGTTACTGATTTCCAGGTTAAGACCTTAAGCTGTCTACCTGTAGGTCACCATTACGTCCAAACAGTATTTATACACAAACAATTTAGTCATGTAGTGTTTAGCCTTTTGGATTGTAACCTTTATTTATTCTCGTTTAAAGCGACCGACTGACACCTTACCCATTAGTGTGATTTCCGTCCGCAGTCGGACCGTCTAGATAATCAGTACAAACACAGACCCATTTACATCTCTTTCAGAGGGAACCAGGTACCACGATGGTGGGTTGATGCTGTCTGCATTAAGGCTCTCCTTGTAGTCCAGTAAATGTCAGGGTGCTCTTGTCTGGCCGTTAGGTGACTTCCTCGGCTGTTTGTGTGGACATTACAAAGGCTCCACAGCTGCTCTTCTGTTTGTCATTCAGTAGTCAGGAACAACATTTCCAGAACAAACCTGTAGAAAATACCATAAAGTAAGTAAGATGAAGACAGCATTTGAATATGTCGTTAGCGTGATGAGACATGGCATTAGAACTAGCTTCCCATCATTTTCTAATTTCTCTTCGGGGATTATCATTAGCAGCAAACACAGTCAATCAAAGTAGCATTGGAGGCACTGCTCCTCCTAGATAGCACCTCCTAGAATACGCTAAGTCTTGATGCTAGGACATGCTAGGTTTTGCTAAGCCCTGCTAGGGGTTTGCGAGGTCCTTTTTAGGTGGTGGTATGTCCGCTAACATCTTGGGTAATGATGGGAGGCGCTAGGACCTGCTAAGTCTCGCTAGGTCCGGCTAAAACAGGGTTTCTCAACAGGGGCGGCAGCGCCCCCTGGGGGGCGTTGGTAGAACCTAGGGGGGCGCTGGGAACGAACACGGGGGCGTCACAACTTCGCTTGTGTAGTGGTCATTATTTTGAACTTTTTAAACTTTAATGGTTTTCAAATATTTTCGGTGCAAAAATAGGATTTAAAAAGCCTATCTTCATATGGGTTTCTAACCCCTCTATCTTCTCATCTACTTTTTACTTTATGCTCAGTACCGTCATGATTGCCATAGTAACGCCGATAAACAAACCCACCTCATTGCAGTAGCGTGGTGCTTTCCGAAACTATTTCGCCCTCCCCTGACTTCCACTGGTTGGTTTGCGGGACATGCAAAGCAAGTGGTGGATGGGGCATTACACTAAGCAACATGAATCTCATCCATATTACATAGTAAGGCAACATAAGACGTGAATAAAGCTAACTCTGCTTAGCATGCTAATTGTAAACAATAGAACGTGCGCATTACATGTAGACCACTGCAACGTCGCTCATTACTGCGAACCGATAAACACTTACTTTCATAAGGTACGCACACCAACCAGCACATACTCATTTAACACTGATGTTACAGGCGCTTAACTTGTATAGTAACAAACTATTTTAATTACTATTTGGCCGCAAACTTAAACGTGCTACTCTCCAACTCAGAACAAAGCGGATAAAGGCTGCACATGTGTTGCTAGGCAACGTCACAAACACACAAAGGGAGTCTTTCGTACACATATTGAACCCAAGTTCGTGGGTTAACAGTTCAATAACCAATACAAATGTACACAAGCACTGCTACGTATTAAACTTCAATAGCTCAATAATAAAACCTTTTAATAAAACTCTGAATACACATTTTCTTGTCCAGAAGAAACCAAAACGGCACAGAAGTTTTTTATTCAAGCAATGTAGCACGAGATGGAGTGGAGTTGATGATGGATATAGCCTACCCACGGGTGTCGCAATTTTTTTAAACAAAATTAGCAATAATAATGGGGGGGGGGGGGCACCGGAGGATCGGGGTAAGGTAAGGGGGGCGTTGGCTCAAAAAAGGTTGAGAAACACTGGGCTAAACCATCTCTAATGCTAAGAAGCGCTAGGACCTGCTGAGTGTTGCTAGGTGTGGCTAACCCGTCGTGGGTAATGCCCCGAGCGGCAGTGAGACCGTGACTCATCGTGAGTCATGGTCTCACTGCCGCTCGTTAGAAGCGGCTGCCAGCAGCGATGCAGGCAGAGCTTCAGTAAAACGCGTCACACACGCATCGCGCCTGACGTGACCTCCTCCCCGCCATAACTCTCAGACATGAGTCACTGTGTGTGTGTGTGTGTGTGTGTGTGTGTGTGTATGTGTGTGTGTGTAGTAATTCACAGCCTTGACGTGAAGGCGTTGAGGTGCAGGTATATCGGAGGTTGTCGGTTTGAAGCCAAAGACCAGCTGAGAAACTCTGGCAGCAATTCTTTCAGTGTTTTTGTTCTGTTAATACAATATACAATGTACCGTGATAATATTGTTTCTATGTTATATTGCGGGTAAGAGTTAGACAGTACAGAGACAGGTTATTAAGGAAAAGTTGTATCGTTCTGTTGTATCGTTCTGTTCTATCGTTCTGTTGTATCGTTCTGTTGTATCGTTCTGTTGTATCGTTCTGTTGTATCGTTCTGTTCTATCGTTCTGTTCTATCGTTCTGTTCCTGTTCTATCGTTCTGTTTGTGTTCTATCGTTCTGTTTGTGTTCTATCTTTGCTCCCCTTTGGTTCCTGGTCTTCCTCATGTCTCCCAGTGGACACCATCGTCTTTAACCAGTTGTCATTTCCCAGTGAAACTTTCAAATTCAACTTGGATCAGAGCCAGGGCCGTCGCCGTGGTAACAAGCGTGTGTTGCTCAAGGGCCCCCTCCTTCTGTGGGGGCGGGGGGGGGGGGGGGGGGGGTTGCTATGGTTACGTCAGACACCCCGTTTTTCATGTTCACCCAAACAATACACATCTACTGGTGGACACTGGGAGTTGCCAAGTACACCCACAGTCTTCTACTGGTGGACACTGGGAGTTGCCCAGTACAACCAGTTCTGTTTGATTGAACCAACCATCGTTTTTTTTTTTCAAATTGAGTCCTCAGATGTGTTTGCGAGTCTTTGTTTAGGCTAAAATGGAGAGCGAGGCCTTAACGCTGCCAGGGTTAGGGCTTTGATTCCCTGTCTAGCTCAAAGAGCAAGGCGTTCAAAGTGCCAGCGTTCAAAGTGCCAGGGCGTTCAAAGTGCCAAGGCATTCAAAGTGCCAGTGCCAAGGCGTTCAAAGTGCCAGGCGTTCAAAGTGACTCCTCTTATGGGGGCCATCCCATCCTGAGAATGTATGCACTCAGGGTATCGTATCACAAACGTCCATTAAATAGCATTTCTATTTTTTGTGATGCTTTGCACTGCGGTGATTAGCGTAGTTTAGCATAGCGTAGCATCGGTTAGCCGGGCTGGCGTAGTGTTGCTAGTCCTGGGGCGTCATTCAGGGAAAGAAGCTTTCTCTCCATTGGCCGTTGACGTCCGCGTGACTCAGGGAACCAATCACAAGCCAGTGTGGATAGTGGATACTGGGGAACATTAGACAGCGCACTGACTGACTCTATGCTAATGATGTTAGACTGTTCCACAGCCAACCGGAAGGCAGGATTGACTGCTGCACAGCTGGCTTGAAATTGGAGCCGTGTGTGTGTGTGTGTGTGTGTGTGTGTGTGTGTGTGTGTGTGTGTGTGTGTGTGTGTGTGTGTGTGTGTGTGTGTGTGTGTGTGTGTGTGTGCGAGAGAGAAAGAGTGTGAAATTGTCTGAGCTTGTGTATGTGTATGAGCATTTGTTTGTTTGTGTGTGTCTGTGTGTGTGTATGTGTGTGTGTGTGTGCCTGTCACTGCTAATGAATTTGCAGTTCATAAGCCAGCACAGCAGTTTTCTCCCCACTAGGGGTGTGTGTGTGTGTGTATGTGTGTGTGTGTGTGTGTGTGTGCGTGTGTGTGTATGTGTGTGTGTGTGTGTGTGTGCGTGTGTGTGTGTGTGTGTGTGTGTGTGTGTGTGTGGTCCCCTCAAGGCTGGAGCTCAGAGACGCTGATGTCAAGCATGAAGTCCAATCAAAAGTTTAGCCTATCAGTGAGCACTAACGAAGACGTCATGGTTGTTCAAGTGTTAATTGGCTAATGAGCATTGACCCCCCCCACCTTCACATCCCAAATTTACAAAGTGACCAATCACAGAGCGGATCCGAAGGCTGATCATCGTTTAGTCAACATTTTTCCGAACCAATCACATCCTCAATTAACTACCATGACGATGACACACACGCACGCACGCACGCACGCACACACGCACGCGCGCACAAGAAGGGGTAATGGTCGTGAGTAATTCTCTCTTCATGCTCTCTGGGTCTCCTCGTTTAACCCCTGCTGCTCTAGCTGGCCTCTTTCAGGTCCTCAGATGCAAAGTGTCAACGGGGGGCCGCGACCTTGTCCGCCTGGATGCGGATCCGCAAAAGGTTATCAGCTCGGAGGGGCTGTGTGTGTGTGTGTGTGTGTGTGTGTGTGTGTGTGTGTGTGTGTGTGTGTGTGTGTGTGTGTGTGTGTGTGTGTGTGTATGTGTGTGTGTGTGTGTGTGTGTGTGTGTGGGGGGGGTGTAGTGGACATGACCTGTCCATTGTACATCGGGGTCGACCCTCCCACTTGTGATGTCCCAAACGGAGGGGTTTCTTAAGGGGTTTCTTAAGGGGTTTCTTAAGGGGTTTCTTCAGGGCTGACCTGCGTCCCCCCTGGAGGTGGAGCAGAGGCCCCGTACCGGCAGGGAGGACCTTGAGTGACTCACGGCTCTGTATTTGTGTATTTGTGTATTTGTGTATTTGTGTCTTTTTTTGTATTCTTTTTCCCTGCGCAGTCACCATGGTAACAGTGTCAATCCCTAGGAGAGATGGTAGATGTAGTGTCTCTGTCTGTCTGTCTGTCTGTCTGTCCGTCTCTCTGTCTCTCTCGGTGTTGGAGCCGGCGTGGCTACATCCGCTAATACCCACCAACAGCTATTAGCGCCAAGCCCCCCGCGGCGTGGCTACATAGCGCCGCGCTGTTGGGAGCAAGGTCGGGGGAGGACACAGCATGGGGGAGGATGAGGGGGTGGGCGGGCGGGGGAGGATGGGGGGGGGGGGGTGTTGAAGGAACGCTGACTCGACGCTCTAGTACTTCCTCCCTTTGTTTCGATCGGTCCGCCAGCGACAGCGATGGAGGGCGGCGGCGGTTAGCTGCGAGCGAACAGCGGGGTTGAGCTTCTGACGGTGGGATTAGCGTAGCGCTGTGTAAGCGTAGCGCAGGGCCGCCGCGCGCTCACCTTGGACGCTCTTGGCCTCGGCTAGAGGAAGGCCTCCAGATGTTTCAGCTCTGTTATTAGTCCAAACTTTATTTGAATCTAAACTTTATTGAAACGGTTGTTTGTGCTACATGTCGCGTGATGTAGCCGGGCTGCACATGTGTAAACTGTATTCATGTATTTAATGTATTACTACTGTTGTACTTTCTACTGTGGGACAATGTCAGTACTTTGGAATGTGTCAGTACTATAGTACTATGTTAAGACTGTAGTTAGCATGGGCCTGGGCAATAAAACAATAAATGATCGTATCGTGATAGACTTTTGATCAATATCAATATAAAACATGTTCAATATATATCGATAAGAGACTGGACCACCGAATCTAGCAGCTGGGTTTGTTACACAAACACGGTTCCTTACTTATTTACAATATTTGAGTGTTTTTCATTGTTGTATTGAGATTGGAGTATTTATCAATGAAGAACAGTGGAAGGTCGTATTAAGTGTTAAACAGAAGTGTTTAAATCCAGCATGGTCATTCCTAGTCTTTTTAGGTCATTAAAATGATCAATAGTTATCAAAGTTATATCGTGATATGTCTTTCAGCCATATCGCCCAGGCCTAAGTTAGCATACTATCAGAAATGTGGTACCATGTCAGTACTGTAGTAATATGTTAGTACTGTAGTACCATCAATACTGTGTCAGTGGTGGTACTGTGGTACTATATCAGTAGTGTAGTACTACCTTACTATGTGGTACTATGTCAATACTGCAGTAGCCTACTATGTCAGTACTGTAGTACTATGTTAGTATGTGGTACTATGTCAGTACTGTAGTACTATGTCAGTACTGTAGTACTGTGTCAGTACTGTGGTCATAAGGTACTTCTCCAGTGAGGTGGTCCCAGCTCTACAGAGAGGGGCTGATCTGAGCATGTGCGGAGATGCCTGACATTTCCAGCCTGCTGAATAATTGATGGCTGACATCACCTCTGTCTTCTGTTAGTGGTCCCTCTGAAGAATACTCAGGGTCCAATCACTGCTCTCCTCTCATCTCCGCTCCTCTCTCCTTTCCCCTTCGCTCCTTCTTCTATGCAACATGAACTTCTCTCTCGCTCTCTCGCTCTCTCTCGCTCTCTCGCTCTCTCTCGCTCTCTCAATCTCTCTCGCTCTCTCACTCTCTCGCGCTCTCTCACTCTCTTATCTTTGTCTCTGTATCTGCATTTCCATCCAAATGCTGAAAGGGAATATTTCTGAAAAATAAATGTGAATTTATGCATGTCATATATTGTATTATACCACCGCAAAAGAAGAACATTTATGTTACGTGATTTATGTCATCATTTGTTGCATTTATTTGCTTATGAATCTAAAAGATTATGAATCTGTTTTAAATTGCAATTAGTCACGTCTACCTTTTATCAATACAGCAACTCTTTCACCTCCCTCAATCGTAAAAACTTTTTAGTGATATTTCCAATTTTTTTATAAATGTTTTTTTATGAGCAAAATTAAAATGCACATAAAAACGATGGATGGAAACACACATTCTCTCTCTCTCTCTCTCTCTCTCTCTCTCTCTCTCTCTCTCTCTCTCTCTCTCTCCCTCTCCCTCTCTTTCTCTCTATCTCTCTCCTTCTGCTTCTAGTAAACTTTTGTAGTAAAATCTCTGGGATGGTTTTATCCCTTTTCGTTGTCTCTGTCTTTTCGACAAGGTCGTGGTCCCTCTCCCCTCCCTCTGTGTGTCTCTCTTTATCTCTCCACTGCTGTGTTCTCTCCTGCCTGTCTCTCCCCCCCCCCCCCCTCTCTAACCACCACCCGGTGACCTGAGGCCATACATCTGGTGTCAGGCTGGCCGGCACACGTTAGCCAGCGGTCACGCTGACTTCCTGTCGTGCATGATGAGTTTCCTGAATCTTCTCTTTCTAGGACATGGACGAGCACGTTGATCAAATTTGCGTTCAAATCCCACTTATAAGTAGTAATCATTTTCCAAGAAGACCTAGTGGATTTTATCGTCTCTCTCTCTCTCTCTCGCTCTCCCTCCCTCTCTCTCTGTCTCTCTCCCCCGCTGTCTGTCTGTCTGTCTGTCTGTCTGTCTCTCTATCTCTCTCTCTCTCTCTCTCTCTCTCTCTCTCACAGAGCCCATGTTGAACGTGACTGAGTGTGCCACCCTGGTGTTTAAACCTCGACACTAAAGACCTTCACTTTAACATCGCAATATGCCGACAAAAACCCGTATACGTTGTAGGGCGCTCTGCTAACATGTGTTTGTGTTGTGTGTTCATTATTTGGTAAAAACAGAAGGATCATGTGAAATATATCAGCGGCAGAGGAGAGAGTAGAGACACTGCTGCTGTTCTCATGAAAGGCTTCTCCTCTTAAACCCTTTAGACACACACACACACACACACACACACACACACACACACACACACACACACATACACACACACACACACACACAGACACACACACACACATATACACACACACACACAGCACTGACTCACACTTCAACACGGACACAAAAGCTCCCTGCTGGCATGGGGACCACTTGCAGCTGTAACCCATGGCAACCGTGTGATGACTGGTTGCCAGGGGAAGCCGTGCCGCTGGGTGGGATGCGAGGGGGGGTTGGGGGTTCCTCCTCTGGCTTTTCTCTGCCTCAGCGTGTGGTACCGTTCGGTCGCCATGGTAGCAGGTCATTCTGCCTCTGCTGCTCACCCTCAATCCATCCCATAATGTACATAATGCCCATAAGGAACCCAGAACCGGCCGGTTTCAGACGACACCGTGGGTCTGAGTGTTGTCGTGGCAACGTCTGGGAGGGACAGGAAGTGTTTGCTAATATTCATTTCATCATTCATTTATTTATTTATTTATCATCAGTAGTATTATTATTATTATTTTGCATTCATATTAACAGGCCACAGATGTGGCCTGTACTGTGTGTGTGTGTGTGTGTGTGTGTGTGTGTGTGTGTGTGTCTGAGTCAATTTTTTATTGTTAACGTCAAGATGACACAGCCATGTGCAACAAAAGAGTCTCAGTTGCTAGGCAACGTCGTCTCAGCAACAAAGAAAAAATTATGGCAGAGGAGAGAGCAACAGCAAGGGTGTGTGTGTGTGTGTGTGTGTGTGTGTGTGTGTGTGTATGTCTGTTTGTTCGCCTGTGTGTGTGTGTGTGTGTGTGTCTGTTTGTTCGCCTGTGTGTGTGTGTGTGTGTGTGTGTGTGTGTGTGTGTGTGTGTGTGTGTGTGTGTCTGTTTGTTCACCTGTGTGTGTGTGTGTGTGTGTGTGTCTGTTTGTTTGCCTGTGTGTGTGTGTGTGTGTGTGTGTGTCTGTTTGTTCGCCTGTGTGTGTGTGTGTGTGTGTGTGTGTGTGTGTGTGATTACGCATGCACATTTGATGAAAGGGTGTGGTAAGTGGCTAACCAATGCAGACGTATTGTGGAGGCTCAGAGCACCTCATAACCACTTCTCATAACCACTTCTCATAACCACTTCTCATAACCACTTCTCATAACCACGTCCATCCACCGCTGCGGCCGCAGCCCTCCAGTCCCTGGCCGCCTGCGTGCAGAGCCTCACCCTCTCACACAGAGCCTCACCCTCACACACAGAGCCTCACCCTCTCACACAGAGCCTCACCCTCTCACACAGAGCCTCACCCTCTCACACAGAGCTAGCCGCTGTGGACGTCCACTTCATCAAACACGCTGGAAAAGGGGGATAAAAGTGTCAGAAAAGCTCCCCAAACGGTTCTCCTCCACCCTCCGTCTTCAGACTGATGTCCCCACAACTCACTCTGTCAGGACATGGTGTGTGTGTGTGTGTGTGTGTGTGTGTGTGTGTGTGTGTGTGTGTGTGTGTGTGTGTGTGTGTGTGTGTGTGTGTGTGTGTGACCAGTTCCTCACACACACAAATGAAGCAATACACTCTTATACATGTGGAAACAAACAGCAAAGGGCGAATGAATTCTAAAGAATATATATATATATACATATATATATATAGTGTGTGTGTGTGTGTGTGTGTGTGTGTGTGTGTGTGTGTGTGTGTGTGTAGTGTAGTGTACAGTATAAATTCATGAATTTAACAACTTGAATGTTCAGTTAACGTTATGTACAATCACTGCTGTGAACAAGAAAGAAATGCAATATGTGACCTGCATAAACATTCCTTGTCAGACACCAATGCATGCTATCACACACACACACACACACACACACACACACACACACACACACACATATATATATATATATATATATATATATATATATATATATATATATACACACACACAACCTGCACCCACCCCCAATCTAATCTGGGTGGAACACGTCTGGTTTCGGTGCCTTTGGGCAGCCTTGCATACAAGCAACAGCCAGGAACTCTGGGTAATCAGGAGGACTCCCATTGGCTCACAGACACAGGCTCTGAGCCAATGGGAGAGAGAGAGAGAAGCAGTGTTGTATTATTAAAGTGTGCTGATCCAGTCATCATGGCTCATCCCCTCTGCTGTGGAGAGAATAGAGCAACACTCTACTCTACATTCAGCACTCCTCTACTCTAATCTACCTTACTCTGTTTGTTTGTCTGCACATTGTGGTTCATGCGAGTACAATTCATTTGGCTTTGATCCAGTTTTTGGTACCTCAGCCTGTATTTAGTTAATGGATTCCTTTGTAGGGACCCTCTCTCTCTCTCTCTCTCTCTCTCTCTCTCTCTCTCTCTCTCTCTCTCTCTCTCTCTCTCTCTCTCTCTCTCTCTCTCTCTCTTCTCTCTCTCTCTCTCTCTCTCCTCTCTCCCTCTCTCTCGCCCCCTCCTTCTCTCCCTCACACTTTGTAGTTGAATCAGACTTGTCTGACACCTTTCTGAATCCTGGCTATTAAAAGTCTTGTTTCCTCTCCACTCCCACAGATGGTATTTAGTCACTAGTTCAACTAATGACTTATTAAAATGTGTTCAGTTCCAGCGCAACACACTGACATCGATCCTGCCCTCTGAAGCCCAAAATACACCGCCCGGCGAACGGCGCGTGTCAAAGCAGCCGCCCCCTCTTATGTTCTATGTACAACCCCCGCAGCGCCGCCCGCGGCTAGGCCCGTTCACGCCGCTCTCCCATTGCACACCGCCGCCGCCGCCGCCCCCTGACAGAGTTCTGACGGCTGAAAGTCGACAAGTGTGCATGGCGCGGGTCTTCCTGTTGCCGCTGTAGCGCGACGCTTCCTATTAGTACCAGGGGGCGGCGCTGGATGCTCGTCACATGACGCGCCGCGGCGCCGCGTCGCTGGTGTGTTTTAGGCTTCAGACATGAAGTTACGTGAGGAGTGTTCGTGTTGGAGAGTTAATTCGTTCGTCAGGGTTATGATAACGAGGAGCGGGTGGTGCATCTGTACGCATACCTCACAGGACCTCAACAAACCTTTGAATACCTCAGCATGCACAGTGTTTCCCAGAGACCAGGTAGCAATGTGTGGTGCCCCCCTGCTAGAGGCCTGCACGGGCCTAAAATTTCAGGCCCGGCCCGGCCCGGACCCCTGGCAATCAGGCCCTTACCCGACCCTACCCGACAAATTAAGCAATTACTGAGCCCGAGCCCGAACCTGAGCCCGACTAAAAGGGTCCGCTATTTAGACATGCCGGTTTCCCGACACTTCGGTCGCGTAATAGTTTCTCAGAAAGCCGACTTGAACAATTAAACAAATAATGCTTTTAACACACGATTAACCCTTGCAAAGACAAGCGTTCATGAATTTAATTAGACCTCAATGTCGAAATAACGGGATGTCGCAATAGCAGCATGAAACGGACAGCCAGGATATATGACATTGGTAAATCTTATGCGCCGCGGGAGTAGATAAATGAGCAGCACACATGAGCTCCTTGTCCATAGCCAACTTAGTAAGCACCGTGAGTGAATGAAATAAAGGAATTAAATCACTTTGAATTTAATATTTGTTAAATAACTCTGCACAAACACTCCGCAACAACAACACTATAAAATAACAACACTCCGCTGAGAGAAATCAAACATATAAACCAGAAATGAACTCACTTTGATGTGTATTGAATTACTATCAAATAATTTAGTAGGAAACGACAAAAGGCAAACGACCGTATGCTGTGCCTATGTTGATCAGCTTCTGAGCCATCTTGCGAAAACCGGATCCTGCCACCGTTTCAAAAGCTCTGATGTCCTCGCAGCAGAATTCCACACACGTTACAGTGACTTCGCTTTTCACTTGAGCTGGTAC
>NC_140286.1:13908961-13916461 GCF_964030765.1 Micromesistius poutassou
ATCTACTTGTCAGTTTTGTAAAGATACGAAAACGAGTGGCTAGGAGCTGCTGACGGACCCAGCCCACGCGCAATGTTTGTCTGTACGCTACCAACACGACTCACCAGAGGTATTAACAAAGTTCACCGCATATATTAGCGCTCCAGACACAGCTGTACGCTGCCTTTTAATGAGTCCAAGCCAGCGGCAAGGCTGTGGACGTGGTGGTGTAGGGTCAGGGTGTGCAGGGTGGTGTAGGGTGGTGTAGGGTCAGGGTGGTGTAGGGTGGTGTAGGGTGGTGTAGGGTGGTGTAGGGTCAGGGTGTGTAGGGTGGTGTAGGGTCAGGGTGTGTAGGGTGGTGTAGGGTCAGGGTGGTGTAGGGTGGTGTAGGGTCAGGGTGGTGTAGGGTGGTGTAGGGTCAGGGTGGTGTAGGGTGGTGTAGGGTCAGGGTGGTGTAGGTTCAGGGTGGTGTAGGGTGGTGTAGGGTCAGGGTGTGTAGGGTGGTGTAGGGTCAGGGTGGTGTAGTGTGGTGTAGGGTGGTGTAGGGCTGGGCACGGTGGTGTAAGGTGGTGTAGGGTGGTGTAGGTTCAGGGTGGTGTAGGGTGGTGTAGGGTCAGGGTGGTGTAGGGTCAGGGTGGTGTAGTGTGGTGTAGGGTCAGGGTGGTGTAGGGTCAGGGTGGTGTAGGGTGGTGTAGGGTCAGGGTGGTGTAGCGTGGTGTAGGGTGGTGTAGGGTCAGGGTGGTGTAGGGTCAGGGTGGTGTAGTGTGGTGTAGGGTGGTGTAGGGTCAGGGTGGTGTAGGGTGGTGTAGGGTCAGGGTGGTGTAGTGTGGTGTAGGGTGGTGTAGGGTCAGGGTGGTGTAGGGTGGTGTAGGGTCAGGGTGGTGTAGGGTCAGGGTGGTGTAGCGTGGTGTAGGGTGGTGTAGGGTCAGGGTGGTGTAGGGTGGTGTAGGGCTGGGCACGGTGGTGTAAGGTGGTGTAGGGTGGTGTAGGGCTGGGCACGGTGGTGTAAGGTGGTGTAGGGTGGTGTATGTTACGGCCACCTTGGCCTTTCAGGGGTCATATTGTGTGTGCTGCTCCTGTTCTCGTTTCTCTCCTAGGCCTGGTCCCACATGTTCCAGGATCAGGGGGTGTGCCCGCGTACGGGGCGTGTCCCTGGAACCGCATAAAAGGGGCCTGGCCTCCGAGAGACGGCGGCGGGAGATTTGATTTGCGGTTACGCACCGACTGCAGAGATCATTTTGTGTTACATGCTTTTCACAGAGAAATAAACAAAGAAACGTGGATTGTCGCGCTGTCTCCTGCCCTGTTTCTTTGTTGCGTTGAGCCGCGTAACAGTGTAGGAGAAATGTTTTTTTTTTAACTTTATATAAAGCCCAGAAAAGCCCAAAATTGAATAATTATTTTTGTATATGTTGGTAATTCTATCTTTTGGGATTTGCTCATAGACTCCAACCTCAGCTGTATTCCTACTGAAGCAGAACACCGTGTGATGACGACGTTGATTTAAAACGAGCGCGTTAACATCGTCATCATCATCGCTTTAGCGGCCATTGTTCTGTAATCGCTAACGTTAGCGCGTGTCGTTCTTTGCTTCTAATCAGGGGCATTCCCGCCGGATTTCTGTTTGTGTGTTTTTTTAATCTATTCAATTCGCCGGCTGAAGACGTTCCTCAATGTCCCTTACACCGCTGCTGTGCGGCGGCCGCGGCATCTCCGGCGCGTTCCAGTTGGCTAACGGCGCCAATTAGCATATTGACACCTCACTAGCAGCGGGGGTTGCTGTTCTGAAAACGACTGTCTTCACAGATAAGAGAGAGCGGAGAGCGAGGGAGAGCTATTTTAGCCCCGCCGTCAACGCCAGTTACCATGGAAACTGAAATGCCAGGCTCGGCAGGGTTCTCTTGCCCAAATACCTCTGCCCAAACTCCGACGGCTCCTCCTCCTCCTCCTCCTCCTCCTCCTCCTGGCATTCAGACGCCAGGCCGGGCACAGTGGGATGCGGAGCCGGAGAGATCCGGTCTCAGGATGGACCGAACACACATTCACATTTTTCCGAAGAAAGAGAAACAACAATATATCTCTGTCGGTGCAGCAAGGAAGCAAGGGCCAAGCACTAACTATCACTAGGTTAACCCATTCCCCGTATCCGACAGAGATAGTGAGGATAAGATGCTACACAGTGCTAAGTACTGTTTTTAAGTGCCAGGACGTACAACATACTATAAATGCGTACATTTAGAGTACGCATTTAGTGTTAAGTGTTAAATACACTAAAGGCATGGTAGATTAGCCTGTAGACTATCGCTGCCCAAGGTGTCCCCATCTGAGACAATGTTCAATTTGCCAAGAGATATTATTATTCATTGGACTATTTCTACATCTCCAGCTCGCCAAAACACACGGTTAATGAGCCAAAACTGACGACAAAACGGCCCAAAGCACCATGTCTTTTCCGCCAATAATATAGAAAACAGAGAATACACAATTTCTGGTATATATATATATATATATTATGTATAAGTATATATATATTGATGGAGTGGGTGGGAAGGCCCAGAGCTACACCAGGGATACGGGTAGTTTGAGCTGCCCAGATTCCTCTTCTCTTACTGGGCAGAGGACCAGACCACGCTCCCCTGATTTGAGCAGATTATTGCTCAAACCCTAATGGTGTTTAACAGTGTGTCGGGTTACAACCTCATATGAACCCCAGGGAGCAGAGCGAGGAAATACAAATTAATTATCGTGAATTAAGCCCTCATTTTGTGGGGAATCAGCGAAAGCGTTTCCGACAACACAGTTTAACAATTGATTTGGGTCGTGGTTCTTGGTAAATAACAGCAGTATCGGATTAGAAGGTTGTACTGGCTGACCGATAACGGACGAGGATCGAATGTTATAGATTATAGGTCAGGTATAGGTTATAGGTTATAGGTTATAGGTTAGGTATAGGTTATAGGTTATAGATTATAGGTTAGGTATAGGTTATAGGTTATAGATTATAGGTTATAGATTATAGGTTAGGTATAGGTTATAGTTTATAGATTATGTATAGGTTAAAGATTATAGGTCAGGTATAGGTTATAGGTTAGGAATAGGTTATAGATTATAGGTTAGGTATAGGTTATAGTTTATAGGTTAGGTATTTGTTATAGATTATAGGTTAGGTATAGGTTATAGTTTATAGATTATGTATAGGTTATAGTTTATAGGTTAGGTTTAGGTTATAGATTATAGGTTAGGTATAGGTTTTAGGTTATACCTTAGGTATAGGTTATAGATTATATAACCTATACTGTATAGGTTATAGGTTAAAGGTTAGGAATAGGTTATAGTTTATGGATCTACTGAGGACCTCTGAGCCTACAGTGCCCAGGCAGAGTTCTGTTGTATGGGCGTCTCAGCTGAAAACGATCATGACGTTGGACATCTTGATTAGCTTCAGGATTGAAGGATTGAATCATTTCACTTCTCAGGGCTTCTGGTGATGTTTGTAAAGTCGTGGCAAGGCTCCTGTCCTCGTGTGACTGACTCTACTCGGATCTTCCTCATAGTTTGCGCTGTAGAGCTGCGGTCTTCACCTCCCCTTCCTTGTGTCTCCGCACGGTGAAACAGTATGTATTCGTAGTACAGCCCACAGAGCCACAGAAGGGTTTGTTGTCGTGACTTGCCTGGAACGCTACCAATTCGTGAGTCGTGACTTTACGTCGCAACTTACGGGCTGAAAAGTGTCCCTGGAACGCAGCATTAGTTATAGTACTGAGCATTGTGTAGTATCTTATCCTAGCTATCTTTGTTGTATACAGGGAATAACCTAGCGATTGTTAGTGCTTGGCACTAGTTTCTATGAACATCCTTACTGCAAGGACAGCGATATATTGTTGTTTCACCTTCTTCTGACAAATGTACTTATTGTAAGTCACTTTGGATCGAGGCGTCTGCTAAATGCCATCAATGTAAATGATCCTTCAGGAGAACGTGGGCCAGAACATACAGAACGTCAGGCGGCCCAACGCCGAGTCTGAATACGAAGTTGTATCAGTTCGCTTCTCTCTCTGTCTGCTTCCGTCTGTTCCCGCACATCGTCCTCCTCTCCCGGATGTACTGCGCCGTCGTCTCAATGATGTCGTTATCACAAGCGGTATCTTCTCAACGCAGAGAGGCAGGGGGCTCCTTCTCTCTTGCTATCTTCTGCTCTCTGTACAACGCTCCAACCTCACTCTCCAACCTCACTCTCCAACCTCACTCTCCAACCTCACTCTCCAACCTCACCTCGGGCCACTTTGAGATGACCAACGAGGATCAGCCTCCCAACAGCCTCCAGGAGCTGGAATGATTAATCGAACTGACGCGAGAACGGGATGAAGCGACTACACTGGTATCTGAGTGAGTGTGGGCGTGTTTGTTTGTGCGTGTGAACATGATTCGACACAATGGAAATACACGGGCGCATGCTCGCATACACATAGATACACCTCCATACCCACGCACGCACACACACGCACGCACGCACGCACGCACGCACACACGCACGCATGCACGCACGCACACACACAGATATGTGTAAGGGAGACCGCTGCAGCAAAAGCCTAATTAAAATCCATTAGAAGAAAGGACTTGAAACACAAGAAGGAAAAACAACAATTAGTTTCACTCAAAGCACTCCTGTGCCCCCTCCTACCCCCCCCCCCCCCCCTCCCCCCCCCACACTCTGCCCTCCTCTCACTCTGTCCTGCTCTCACTCCCCTAGCAGGGACCGACTCATGTAGTTTGCTTTGCTGTTGGTTTGATCATTTGTGTTGCTTTAAAGACCATGAGGGCCGCTGTGATTATGTGTGTATGATAGCCCGACCTCAACCCTGTCATAGCTTGTTTGTTCATAAGTATTGTATTATCGTTGTAAATGTTCTGTTACTGTGTTGCACGTGGACTGCAAAACAATTGCCCTCTGGGGTTAAAGAACGTTTTTAAACTTGAAAAATGGTGTCTCAAAAAACAGCAGTGAGTGAGATACCAAGAGACGTCAGGCTTCAGCGCGGAGCAGGGCCGCAGTCACCAAAGAACTCCTCCGTCGACTGACACCCGACCTACTCTCTGCCCAGCCGATTTGCTGACGTTGGATAAACAGATCTGACCGCTGCCTGGATGAACTAAATGGTCCACAGTGCAGTGCAGCCCGCTAACACCTGAGTGCTGGGTGCAGGCGGTCAGTGTCAAACCTGAACCAACACAAAGCCTGCAGCTGGCTGCCGGATCCACCTGTTAGAGCAGGGAATATTATGTTTGGGATGTGGACCCCTTCCTCTTCTTACTCCTCCTCCTCCTCCCCCTCCTCCTCCTCCTCCTCTCCTCTCCGCGTTCCCCCGGCGTGGTCAGTCTGTGTGTCATCTCCTCTCCTCCTCCTCCTCCTCCTCCTCTCCTTGTTCCCCCGGCGTGTGTCGTCTCCTCCTCTCCTCCTCCTCCTCCTCTCCTCTCCTTGTTCCCCCGGCGTGGTCAGTCTGTGTGTCTCCTTCATGGCTCAAGAGGTTCTCACCGGTCGATACCGGACCATATCTTCCGCATGGATTCACCCGCCACGGCCGTTTAGGCTGAAGTGGAAACTCCAGGTCCAGAATGCTGAAGTCCACCCCAGGGTTTGGGTCCTACCGCTTGTGCTTACTACAAGCACCAGCTGCTAATGAGTGGAATCCACAGGGTCACTCCTGGGCTGGAGCTCAAACATGGCACAGACTTTTTAATATAAACTGAATAAATGTTATGCTGTATATGTTGTACGTCCTGCCATTTAATGTCCGCACTTATTCTATGTTGTACGTCCTTGCACTTAAAAATAGTACTTAGCGTTGTGTAGCGACTTATTCTAGCTATCTCTGTTGTATACAGGGAATGGGTTAACCTAGCGATTGTTAGTGCTTAGCACTTGGTTCTATGAACATCCCTACTATACCGACAGCGATATATTGTTGTTTCTCTTTCTTCTGACAAATGGACTTATTGTAAGTCGCTTTGGAAAGTGGAAGTGGAAGTGTCTGATAAATTACCTAAATGTTATCCAATAATTAATATAATACAATAACGTACAATATGGATGAAAGTGTCTGATGAATGATACCGTCAGTACCTTGAGATGTATTACCAGCTGCGTCTGTCCCTGATGAGTGCACCTTGGTGTTAGCGTAGCGTCGAGCTATCACACTGCTGATGATTGATTTTGCGTCGTTTGGAGTGACAGGGTGTAACAATGTAACAATGATCCGTATCGCAGTCTCGCTAAGTAATGTGTTTGTGCGTAGAAGCAGTCGATCACAAACCGGGCATACTTATCAGCCGGTGTTTCCGCTGAAACATCGAGATGTGCGCTGTGACGAATCGAGGAACAGAAGCAATGACAGTAGTCATCTCCCCGCCATATTGACTCTGACCTACTTTGGTGTGGTTGTGGGTGTGTGTCTGTGTGGCTGTGTCTGTCTGGGTGTGTGTGTGTGTGGTGTGTCTGTCTGGGTGTGTGTGTGTGTGTGTCTGTTTGTGTGTGTTCTGTGTCCTAAAGCGTAACTCGACCCAAGGAACGTCACTCACACATGACTCTGAGCACACCTTCCCTGTAGGTGATTCTTCAGTTGAGAGCCCAAACCGAAAATATGTTCTTTACCTCGCCTAGGGGCGCCTGGCGGTCTCCTTAGAGCAGACCTATGGTTTGCTGTGACCTCTGCTCCTGCGTTACAGCCCTTCAATGGAAACGATATCTCACAGATGATGATCGTGATCGTTTCCTTCAAATGTGTTGATTCAGAAATCTGGATGTACAACGTATGGATTTGTAGAAATACAGTCCCTTTTTGTTTTCCTAGCAGAGAGAGAGGGAAACCCTAACCCTTGAAAGCAAAGAGATTGATCCGGTATCATAACCTCCCCTTCCTGTAGCAGATCCTCTTTTTCCTCTATTCCTTCTTTCCTGCCTCATTTCCTTCTTTCCTTCCTTCTTCCCTTCTATAATTCCTTCCTTCCTTCCTTTCTTTCCTTATTCCCTTCCTTCCTTCCTTCTTCGCTCCCTTCCTCCCTTCCTTCTTTTCCTCCCTTCCTCCCTTTGCTCCTCGTTCCTCGTCGTCCACGTGAAGGTGAGTTCTGCGGAGCGTGCTCTGTGCTCCACAGCGCTGACACTCCGCGGTGCGCTGCTCGTCAATAGGCCGGCCTCAGGAAGTGAAACTGAATCTGATTAGCCTAGTTTTATTTTGGGTGTGTTTTTCTGCTGATCCGTTGGTAACGGCGTTATTTGTCTGAGATGCTCCGATACCGACCCATCTGTGTCCCTGCCGGCTGGGAGGGTGAGATGGTGACAGTGTTTCTCTGTGGACTCCGGGGGGGGGGGGGGGGGGGGAACAACACAAGCACTCTTCACGCTCCTCAAAGCCCTTCACACAGTGACTGTCTGGGGGGACGGACCTTATCCACTACCGGTGGAGAGGTGAGGAATGAAACTGTACAATTAGAGACGCAGGAATGATGCGGTGGCCATGTTGGGGA
>NC_140286.1:13921461-13937871 GCF_964030765.1 Micromesistius poutassou
TGACAAAGCAATAAACGTAATTATGTTTAACATGCTTTCCGTTCCGGTAAACGTACGTCCAGCGGTACGTACAACGTCGTTAGCTAACCGTTAGCTCGCTAGCTTAGCTTGCTTCGGGTGAGTCAGAGGTACGTACAACGGTCACTAGCTAACCGTTGGCTAGCTAGCTAGCTTAGCTTGCTCCGGGGGAGTCAGCGTGACATACAACGATTGTTAGCTAACCGTTAGCTAGGGTGAATCAGCGGTACGTACGACAGTCGCTAGCTAACCATTAGCTAGCTAGCTTAGCTTGCTCTGGGTGAATCCCTAGGACCGGTTCTAGAGTGAAAAGAACCCCAAACAGTGGGTGTACTTCCTGCCATGAGCATTGTCGTGGCAATTTCCTTTAACAGATATTGCGTCTAGGACAAATGAGATTTCCCAATGCAAAAAAGCACACAATACTTGGCAGACAATTATCCTAGGTTTAATGCATGCATACATTAGACTCCTCCCTAGCAGTGAGTCCAGAATACAGTTTGACAGTTATTTATACTGTTTCAGATCCTTCCCACATTGCAGATGTCAATAATCAAATCAAGTAATGTTTACCCAAGACACAGAGTTGCCTGTGTTCTTATCAAGAGTGCCCAGGAGGATGTCTTCTCCTTTGTGACCGGTTTACCCAAGTACGAAAGGTTATATTATTGGTTGACTCTAAGGAAGGTGGGACAGCTGACCACAGCATAAGGGTTAACATTTTGATAGACTCTGAGGACGAAGGTGGGACAGCTGACCAGAGCACATGGGTTAACATTTTGACGACATCGCTCCTTGGTGAGGTGGCTGAACCAAGCACAAAGGGCAATAAATAGTCGACTCTGGGGAAAGGCAGGATGGCAAGACAATACGTGAATATAGAAAACAAGGCCTAAGTTATAAAATGAACAACATGTCGATTTTTCCATCACAGCGTTCATCACTCACAGCAACGCCGCCTGACCCGTGTCGCACGCCAGGGGAACAGGAAGTAGATTTGTTACCGTCGGAGACGCTCAGACCTCTGCTGCTGTGGGCGGGATGCAGGCCTCCACGGGCTGGCCAATCGGGGACGAGCAAGCAGCACCTTGAACCCTGCATTGTTATTGGCCCCCGGAACAAGTCTTGTCAGGTATTGCCATGGAAACATACATCATAAGTCGGAGCTCGGCGGAGAGGGACGGGGGAGGAGGGGGAGTGTCTCCATGGCAATGGTGGAGAGGTAGAGACCCCTCGAGCCGGCAGAGTGAGAATGAGCAGCCGTCGCCATGGAAACTGAAAAACGCGCCAGTCACCCGGCGTTCCGTTGGGGATGACCAGGTTTTTATTACAGCCAAGCAGGACTTCCTGGGAGCGTTGCAGACGGAGCCGTCGATGCTGGAGTGAAATCGTCATGAAGGTTCAAGGCTCTCAGGGGGAAACAGTGAGGACGGCCCTGAAGTCTGCTGCCAAATCTAACATATTGTACCGCTTAAGGGTTTATGTGCAGTATAACTTTCACTTTCACTTTCACTCAGTATAAGTGCCACTGAATGTGGCCAGGCAGTTGTAAACGTCTTACATCGTGTTCGTTTTTTTTTGTACGTGTCTTTGTGTCCGTATCGTCGTGTTCCGAGAATGAGGATCAGGTCGTTGATCAGACAGTTGACACACATTCGACCGACCGTCAAATTCAGTTGAAACCAGCTCAATCCAGATTTCGGTGGCTTCAGTCAAACACCGGATTATTAACCGGCCGTCCAACACGCCGTCACCACAGTGCGCGTCTCTGCTCGTGTGCGTCTGCGTGTGAGATTACAACACACGTATCCCCATCAACACATCCCCCATGCTCCCCCGCTGCGGACCCCCTGTGTGCGCACCGTGGGGGTCCGGGACCTCCGCGGTGGTCCTGATGCCGGGTCCGGGAGGTAGAGATCATGCCTCTTAATCAGCTGGGTGCGCTCGTTAGTCGGACCGCGGGGTGGGGCCTCGTTAGCAGCTCCAGATGGTTGGCTGGAAACACCGGAGAGGAGACTGCTTGATGAATATTAATTTCCTGGTCGTTAGTGAGGGAGGAGCCACACTGATCGATAGCTCGGAGATGATGATCTCTGTGACTCAGTCTTCCTAATTAACACAACATCATCAGCTCATAAGTGCGCGTACAGAAATGCACACACTTAGAACACACAGAACAACATCAATCATTGAGTGCGCGTGATCGGTCCCAACGCTCTGCCCAATAGTGCACGTGCACAAGCATAACACGTGCATGTAACACAAGAGCAGTCGAACAGGGCGCCTCTTCTGTCGTCCACTAATTACTGCCATCACTGACGGTAAACACGGCCCCGCTACAGACGTGCACGAGCACAAACACGGGCGTGTGCGAAGGAACGCAGCGTCAGCGTTTGAGTGTGCATCATCAGTCAGACGTAGGCCCCGCCCCCTGCCACCTAGGGGGGGGGGTGCTGCTTCCTGCCGGTCTGTCATGTTCTGGAGGTCCTCCTCAGATGAGGGATGGGGTCTGCTGCCCGCCCGCCCGCCAGCGGTCCAAGGTCCCCACGCTGCGACGGGGGGGGGGGGGCGGGTCAGGGCCGATCTGGACCGGACCGTCCCTTTAATATTTAATACCGCGGGCAGGCCGAGGGAAGATTGACTGTTCTCACCGTCGGAATATTGGCAGAGTCACAGAGTTCGGGATGTTGTCGGTGTGTGCGTGGGGGATTACCGAGAGTGTATCGACGGCTTTCCAAAAATAGCTCGGCACTTGGATTGGAGGCATTTTTCAAACTGGTTTTCTGGTTTTGGAGCCAGAAGTGAAAGTTAGGGGTCGAAGTGAACACTGTGGTTTGTAGCGGTTATAAAAAGGAGTTTTATAAAGGAGTTATAAAGGCGGTTTTTAAAGGAGTCATAAAGGCGGTTTTTAAAGGAGTTATAAAGGCGGTTTTTAAAGGAGTTATAAAGGCGGTTTTTAATGGAGTTATAATGGTTTCAAAGCTGTTTTACTATTGTAGTTATGAAGGGAATCAGGACCCGTGTGTGGTTTTGGATTGATTAAAAGAGAAAAAGAGAGGCTAAACATAGACGTTCTGTACAGAGAAGCCAGATCAGAACCGTCTGGAGGAAGAACCGGCTGGAACCAGATGATTCTGACAGTTGGCTGATCTGCCGCTTGGCAACGTCAAAGAAAACCCCAGAGAACAGCGAGTGCGTCCCATTATATCATCCTCCCACACAGTAGCACAAATATTAATACTTAAGTACTTATCCTCACATGTTCTTCAAAATGAGCTGAGCTTGAGGAACCAAACCGCTAACTCACAGGAGAAACCTCCGCTGCGATGAATCGTGTCACAAGATCCTCATTGTCAACTTTATTTGCTTGTTGTCACAACGCAGCCGCATAATTCACCCACCAAGTGTGACAGTTTATATATTAAAACCATAAACAACCCCTGTCTGCTCTTCTTCTGCTGCATCCCAATAAACTACTGGGAGACGACATTTGCACCATGAAATTTCATATTCTCAGAGCACAGTAACAATGTCCCCCAGGCCTTTAATCCCTGGGTAATGAGAAGTTAGCAGTAAATAACATTATTTGAGGTTACATCCGCTGTGCCTTCGCTCCCCAGACAGCTAACATCCTCCACCCGAGTTTCACAAGAAACCAGAGGTGACAGAGCGCGTCGCTAGCGCACCGTTAGCGCACCGCTAATCACGCAGACAGCACTGCGGAGCTGTCCTGCTAGTTTATCTTCCCCGTCGTGCTAGCTGGCCGGTCCCATGAATCCCACTGCTCCGATAGCGTAGCGGCCTCCCCTGTTAACCTTGATGTTCAGTCCCATTAGCTAAGTTAGCCTGTTCTGCTGGCTGTCTTTTGTCCTGCTATGTATCGGGCCAAAGGTTAGGTAACAGTTACTGGTGTCATGTCGAGCCTTTCAAGACATAGATGGATATATAAATACAATACAAAAACACACAATGCTTAATCATAAAATGTACAATAAGAGCTGTAATTATAAATCCCCTGATCTCTTTAAAACAAAGAAAGAACTTTGTTCTTTACTTCCCTCTCTTCGGTCGCAGACAGAGGGCTAATCTCGCACAGCGGGCAGCTAACGAGCCACGGAGCTAGCACGGCGAGGTGTAGCTAATAAACATAGCGGTTGACACTGATTGCTTCCACATCGTCTTGGCAACAGTGGAATGGGCCCGCCAGCCTCTGAGGCAACCAGGTGACAAATTGACGCATTTGCCAGGAGAAAACACGACGGTACCGACCATGGAGAGGGGAAGGATTGTCTGGGAACCACAGATCACTCAATCTGTTCCCGTTTGTGTAAATATTTCTTTCATTTACCAGGGAGAGAAAGGAGACATCTGGTCTGATGAAAAGACAGACCGTTCTCTTCTTGTGTGAGCAGAATGGCCCTGTGTCAGTAGTACAGTAGTTTTATGTTAGTATTGTAGTAGGATGCTGTCCCTGTATTGTGTTTCAGTGTATACTGTAGTACTGTGTTAGTACAGTACTTTTATGTTAGTATTGTAGTACGATGCTGTCCCTGTATTGTATTTCAGTGTATACTGTGGTACTGTGTTAGTACAGTAGTTTTATGTTAGTATTGTAGTAGGATGCTGTCCCTGTGTTGTGTTTCAGTGTATACTGTAGTACTGTGTTAGTACAGTACTTTTATGTTAGTATTGTAGTACGATGTTGTCTCTGTAGTGTATTTCAGTACATATACTTATATATACTCTGGAACTATGTTAGAGTAGTGGTACTGTTCTAGTATTGTGGTACTATATAATTCCTTTGGTACCATGTTGTCCTTACACGGTCAGCATTAACGGTTTATTTCAGTGATATAAACAACACACACACACACATCATTTTCTGCAGGGCTAATGAGCCTCAGTCCACAACACTAGTCCTTGGGTTTAAATCGATTTACCTTAACACACACACACACACACACACACACACACACACTCAGACCGGCTAATGATAAAGCATGACGGTGTATTTGGGTCAGGGCGTCTGAACTTCCCTCCACCCTGTAAACACACCGGGGGCGTGGCTCCGCCCAGACCGGCGGTCACGTGACCCTCCACCGCCCTCCGTCTCGTTAGTATCTGGAGATCTGACGGAGATGGATGAGGGCGTGTCTCCATGGCAACGGAATCAGAGTGATTGATGAGCAGCCTCCGTCCTCCGGGGAACAAATAGATCATGGGAGAGTCAGTACTGTGTCGGGCTTTAGTACTGTCTGTTGTACTGTCTGTTGTACTGTCTGTTGTACTGTCTGTAGTACTGTCTGTAGTACTGGCTGTTGTACTGTCTGTAGTACTGGCTGTAGTACTGTATGTAGTACTGTCTGTAGTGCTGGCTGTAGTACTGTCTGTAGTACTGTCTGTTGTACTGTCTGTAGTACTGTCTGTAGTAGTTTTATCTTATGTTTTTTCTTGTTTTATATAAGTTTATTTTACCTTACTAATATGTTGTCCTGTTGAGCTGTTTTCTTGTCTTTTATTTGTGATGTCTTTAACTTATTACTCTGTAAGGCACTTTGGTCAGCGGTGCTTGTTTGAAAGTGTTTGAAAGTAAGGATTGGATAGTACTGTTTGTAGTACTGTGTGTAGTACTGTCTGTTGTACGGCGGAGGGCTTTAGTACTGTCTGTAGTACTGTCTGTAGTATTCTCTGTAGTACTGTCTGTAGTACTGGCTGTTGTACTGTCTGTAGTACTCTCTGTAGTACTGTCTGTACATGATATGTGCTGTGGTACCATGTTAGTAGGGCAGTAATATCTGTGGTACTATGTTAGAACTATGTTAATATGTAAGTAGTGTAGTAGTACTATGGAAGAATTTAAGTACTATGCTAGTACTGAGGAACTAGCTGAGGTATACATCAGTACGGAGGAACTATCTAAGGTACTATGCTAGTACTGGGGTACTATGCTTGAACTGTGGTACTACGTTAGTACTGGGGTACTATCTGAGGTACTATGTTAGTACTAGGTTACTATCTGTGGCACTACGTTACTACTTGGGTACTACGTCTGTACTGGGGTACTATCTGTGTATGTCAGTCTCCTGTTGTCAGTAAATACTCGTAGTTCTGTCCGCTGGAGGTGTGTTTGACTAACTGAAGTTGATCAAACTTGCGACAGCACATTGTCCTCAACTGCCTGTTCCCTGCTCACTCTGAAGCTTGTTTCTGCTGGAATGACCCTAATTATACGACGAGGAAGAACAGGATAATTAGCACCGAGGGTTCTTTCAGTTTCCGTCGTCACTTTGCCGAAGACAAGGGCAGCGTGGCTTAACCTGGAGACAGATTCCAGGAGGACGGGAAGGAGAGAGGGGGTCGCTTTCACACATGCTGATCTACAGTTTGGATCTCAAACTTTGCACGTCGACTGATCTTTTTTTGTTTTTAAGTTTACTTTTGACGAATGTCAGGGATTCTGTATCATATGGCGGAGGTCTCCGCCGAGCGGAAGGTGTTTTACATGAAGGTTGTTTGCTTATCGGGTCTGAAGATCAGTCTAACAGCTCCTTCATTTTCGATGTGAGAGAAACCGAGAGAAGCTCTTATCAGACACCTGACAAACGGCTCTAGGACCTATGCTAATCCCCGCTGCTAGAAAAACGTTTCACATTATTTTTTTTATTTAATATTCCCCTATTTCAAGGTTTCCAACTCATTATAAAACCGTTCTTGGCAATACGTGACACAGTGATTATCTAACCTACTTTGTGTTGATTATTTTAGCGTTAAACTCTGGAATAAGAGGGCAAGTGAACAAGCTGTATTCTTCCAGCTTTAACAATATTTAATAGATTGCCTTCAGTGTGCCAGTAGGCCTCCCTGGGCCAGATAAGGAATTATTACATAACTATATCCTATATGGCTGAAGAATAACGAGAATCAAACTCTCTATTCTTGGGCTAATGCCACCCTCAATACCAGCCTAATAATCCTAATGATCAAATCCAAAACGTATCCCCTACACTGTTGGTCCTCTGCTCTCTGTAGAGGAGGTCCTCTGGAACGTTCTCTAGAGTCTGTAGAGGAGGTCCTCTGGAACGTTCTGAGGAGATCATCTTGTTCTGTTCAGATGGCCCCATGTCTCTCTGGAGGACCTTCTGTCTGTCTGTCTGTCTGTCTGTCTGTCTGTCTGTATGTCTGTCATCTGTATGGGAAACTTTCTACGAGTCAGTAGACAAACAGTTGTTACCAGAATTGCCAGATCTCTCTGTGTAGGATCTTCTGTCTGTCTGTCTCTCCGTCCGTCCGTCTGTCTCTCAGCCCGTCTGTCTGTCTCTGTCCGTCCGTCAGTCTCCGTCGTCCCCTGCCGTCGCCCTCTCTGCCGTGGAGATGTTTTAAAGTGCCGGCTCATCTCGAGGGAAGCTGAGGTTTAGGATGACTTTGAGTCGGACTCTGAAGGAGCCGGGAGACTCAAACCCAACTTCACAGAGTCGCTAGATTGTTTGTCGTCTGTTAGGGCAGAACGTCAGCACTCAGACACACAGGCACACACACACACACACACACACACACACACACACACCCACGGGCACTCAGACACCCACGGGCACTCAGACACACACACACCCACGGGCACTCAGACACACAGGCACGCACACATGCACACACACGCACACAGGCACCCACACCCACACACTTAAACACACAGGCACACAGACGCACACACACACACTGTTACGTTCCTATAAGGACAAGTATGATATTTTGCGCAGCCGCGCTGTTCTGCATGCCTTTTTCCAATAGGCTGGTTGTTCCCGCCGCGGCGTGACGTCGCCTATAAAGACCGCCCAGCCCAGACTGCAGGGGGATTCGTTTCTGGTCCCGCACGCATACTGGTTTTCCCCGTCGTGATACAAGGAAGTCCGCGGTGCCACGCCGGCACCGATCGTTCATGTGTGAACAAGTTTCTTTTGCATTAGTAATGGGCGGTCCCGCACCGTTCTTTCCCATGTGGGAACATTATTGCTTTGCACTTACTTTATACGTTGTTGGTTGGAGATGGTCGTTTTCACGTTTTTAGGTTAGGTTAGAGCAGAGTAGGTATAGGTCCCGACTAATTCACATCCCCTTTTATTTTCTGAGTAGGACAATTTGGGTCCCCCAGAGTTAGGGTTAGTTAGGGTTTTCTTTCTGTTTTATTATCTTTCCTTTCGTTGATTTAATAACCGTCCCGCCATGTACAAGGCAGCGTCCACGAAATAAAACGTCTGTTTTCAACGTAAGCCCTGAATTTCAGTTTGTGTTACTCGGTCCGGGGTGTGACCCAAGGTTTGGTTCGTAACACACACTCAAACCCACAGGCGCGCACACACACGCACACTTAGACACACAGGCACACACACACGCAAATACAGTAGCACACACACACACACACACGCACACGCACACACTCAAACGCATACATACACACAGATACTTATTCTTTAATTTCCCATCTGGGATTAATAAAGCACACCTCCTTTACCCCCCCCCCCCCGGAGGTTTAACCTCAGGTGTTTTCTGCCCCATCATCACATATTGAATCACTCCGACGTGGTTTCCCTGGTAACCCCGCCCGCTGGGGGGGGGTCAGCCCCCCCGACTCCATCACCCTCCATCACACTCGCCGCCGCCCCCCGCCTGACCTTCCGCCGCGCAGGAACCCCCTCCCCTCACCCCTGCCTCACCTCCCTCCCCTCACCCCTCTCACCCTCCCCTTCCCCTCCCCTCACCCCTCCCCTCTCACCCCTTTCACTCGAGGGACGGCTACCTGCGAAGATCAGAGAATTACGACCAATCCCAGACACAAAGGATGATTTATACTCTGTCCACTACCCCCCCCGCCCCCGCCCCCCCCCCCCCCCCCCCCTGAGATTCTGCTGAGTCATCATCAGGAGCTAGCAAGCTATCAGGCTATTAGGCTAGCCCTCCTGCTGGGAAAACTAATGTAAAGTAGCAGATGTCCTTTCCCCACTTTGAACCCAGGGGGGGGGGCGGGGGGGGTGTAAGCAGGGCAAAGGTTCCACCATCGTCAAGGTGATACTTCCTTCCTCCAGCACGACCATATAAGGGATTAACCATCCGTTGAGCTAGTCATCCATTTCAAACAACTCTGTTACGGACGTTACAGACCCCCCCCCCACTACACAACCCCCCCCCACTACACAACGGAAACCTTTGACAGTTGATCATGCTGCACACTTTCCTTGCAACTGCAATACCACGTTTGACTAATTTCACGTCATTTGTTGTAATTTTGATTACGTATTCGTTGAATTGTGAAATTGTTTTTATGTCTCCGCTGTGGTTGGACGAGACGTCGGTTGGTTTGTGATTCACTTTTCCCTGGAGGAATACGTTGTTAAAGGTTGAATATAAACCTTTATTTACAACATCCTTCACAGGTTGCACAGTAGAAGAGGCAGCCCACCTGGTCTTTCATTCGAACGAGAAGAAAAGCGCTGTGTGGTCAAACCAAGATGACAAGATGAGTTTAATATTGAATAGAACGTGTGAGATCTATAGGTTATGTCGTTTAAGGTCTATGGGAAAGCAATGCATCATGGGTAGAATAACCTAATAGTGTTTGGTTTCCTGTTTTCCTGCTACTCCCTGCTGTGATAAACACTGAGCCAAAGCCTTCTCCCCTTCCTCCCCCGTCCACTGACTCTCATCTCTCTCTGGCTCTGTCTCTCTCTGTCGCTCTCTCTCACTCTCTCTAGCACTCTCTCTCTCTTTCTCGTTCTCTCTCTCTCTCTCTCAGAGCAAATGAAGGGTCAGAACTGCTTGCTCTGCGCTTCCTTTATTAAACCTCCCTTAAGTCTGCTCTGACGAATACCTTGAGATGCCATCAAAGTGTCTGTGTGTGTATCTCTCTTTCTCTCTGTCTCTCTCTCTCTGTCTAGGTTTCTCTCTGTCTCTCTCTCTCTCTGTCTCTCTCACTCTCACTCTCACTCTCTCTCTCTCTCTCTCTCTCAGAAAAGGTTTATTGCCAAATACATTTTCACATATGAGCCATCAAAGTGTCTGCGTCTGTGTGTGTATCTCTCTTTCTCTCTGTCTCTCTCTCTCTGTCTCTCTCTGTCTCTCTCTCTCTGTCTCTCTCTGTCTCTCTCTCTCTCTCTCTCTCTCTCTCTCTCTCTCTCTCTCTCTCTCTCTCGCTCTCTCTCTCTATCTCTCTCTTTTGATGAGATGTTTGTTTTATCCATCAGCGCGCCCAGATGGGTGGAGCTCTGGTGATTCATTACTGTATGATGACTGATTATGATGACTGCCTCGTGATGAGGCAGATAGTTGTGGTTGATGTGGGAGCGTTCTCCTCCGTGGGCGCCCAGCGAGTCTCTCCATCTTGTCTTCTCCACATCTCCTAACTTAACGATACACCAAACACTGGGCTTAGCTGAGGAGGAGGAGCGGGTTGACTTGAAACCGCAAGGTTGCTAGTGTGGTGGAAATTTGCACCACTTCAATCATTTCTGTATAAACTGTTTCTGTCTAAAGAGTCAAATTCATAACAATTAGTCTTAAAAGTAATTTATTTAAGTCATAAACATATAATAACATATAATAACATACAACAAACATACAACAATCTGAGGCTTCAGATGGCAGTTCGCCCTGCGTCTCTCTAAGAGCTCCGCAAGGAGAAGGCCAAAGCATCGGCAAAAGCAAGGACTTCTTATCCAGTGTTGTCAGGTCTCAGGGATGCTGAGCACAGCTCTGCTCCCCAATCAATCTATAGTATAGTATATAGTATATAGTATAGTATCTAACTATAGTAGTCAATCAGACGGTAGTAAACAACAGATGGATCTCCTCATGTGTGAAGAAGAGAGAGACGTAGCCGTGCCTTCTTAGTTTGAGCCTTTGACCCTTGACCCTCCCGAGGGGGTCAAGGGTCAAAGGGTCAAAGGCACATACCAACAAAGGGCAGTTAGAGAAATGGAATGTGAAAATATAATTTTTTCCGATTACCGCTAGTTCGATCCCCGGAGTGTCGTGGTGTCCCTGAGTCAAGACGGCTCACCCTAACTGCTCCTGACGAGCTGGCTGTCACCCTGCGTGGTCGACACCGCCGTGGGTGTGTGTCAGTCCTACTGACACACACACACACACACACACACACACACACACACACACACACACACACACACACACAGATCCATGCTCACGGACACACAAACTAGCAGAAGCACACAATCATACACACACACACACATAATCAGATACACAAACACGCGTGATCCTTGGGAAGACTTTGATGCTGAATGGGACCTCTTCAGTGGAGGTCCCCCCCCTGGCTCCTCATTAGAGGGTATGGATTGATCAACCAAACACACGCACACGCACACACACACATACACAAACTCACACGCACATAAGAAGATACAGACCCACATACGTACCACACACACATACGCGCAGACACATGCACATACACTTGCATACGTACTACACAAACACACGCATACACAAACTCAGACGCACAAGCAGATACACACGGAGGCACAATCCTGGTGCTATTCATTCACCATACACACACACACACACACACACACACACACACACACACACACACACAGATTCACAGGTGTATGGAGCCGTTAGGTGTGTGAGCTGCTGGCTGCAGCAAAGCTGTGAAATATTCATGCTGTTATGGTTTCAGATACCGACCATTGGCACCTTGTACTGGGAGAACGACGCGTAGTTCTGGGAGGGTGACAGGTCGTACTGGTCAATGGTACTGGTTGTACTGGTACTGGTCAACTCTGTTGCCAAAGAAACCAGGTGTCGGGAAACTTGATTGGCAGGTCAACATTCAGCCTTCATACATTGGAGTCTGCCGCAAGTTGATTGATAATAAAACAATTATAATACGTAAGAATAAATAGACGATGCATCTTCGGTGTCCACGGTAACCAGCCCGAACACCAAGAACCATGTCGGTGTCTCGTTGGCCCTCACCACCGCACCGTCCGCCATCTTCTTTCAAATGTGTTCATTCCCGCGTGGAGATGTGGCTCCAAACCTTCCTCTCATCACTCCAGAATCTTCCGGATCGATGGGGTGACACTGAGAGCTCATCGCCCGGCCGTGGACGATAATGTGTCTGTGTACCGGCCTTCCGGTGGGTTCTGCCTCCGTGTTTTAATCAGGTTGGGCCCGGCTCGGACCAGATAAGCCGTCACTCTCTTATCGCAAGCACTCAGACACAACACATCCTGGGCGGGACTTCACCCGCCCGGCAGCCAATCAGAAGCAGACTTACACCTCCGTTCCTTCCTGTTATTCGCTCAATGGAAAACCATTCTCATGCACTCACTCACTCACTCACGCACGCACACACACACGCACGCACACACACACACAACTTCTCACTCAAACACACACAACTTCTCCCACTCACACAACTTCATGCACACACACACACACCTTCTCATTCACACACACGCACACAAACAACTTTTCTCACACACACACACACACACAACTTCACACGCACGCACACACACACACACACACACACAACTTTTCTCACACACACACACACAACTTCTCACTCACACACACACCTTCTCACTCACACACATGCACACAACTTCTTCTCACTCACACACACAATCTCTCACACACACACACACACACACACACACACACACACAACTTCTCACTCACACACATACACACGCACACACACGCACACACTCTTTCCTCGCAACTAATGTATAACTTGTGTAACTTAATTTCCTGTCTGTGATTAAGGGGTTAAAATCCTAAACCACATGGCCTTTGAGATCCATCCACCTTGAGGTACAAAGGATATTTCTAGAACACTCTTTAACTCAAAGGGTCTTTTGAAACCCCATCACCCGGACAGCTGAGATAATAGAGGACTATTAAGAGCTATCTGCTGGTATCTCTGCTGCATGCCCTTCTTCTCTGTAATACATTTAGTAAATGACTCTATCCAGGGCTGGTTAGCTTCTAGGATGAGCTCTGCGCTCGCTATCCGGCTGTGTTTTAATGTCCCGGTGAAGAAGCCTTTCCCATCAGAGTGCTCCTGGATAAAGCATTGCACCTCTACTGAAGGGAAGGCACGGTAGTGCCTTCCGGTTGCTCTGATTGGTCGGGCCCTGGCACTGATTGAGATGACGTCATGTCCATTCCTCCGATATACTATGAAACATTAGATTTTTTTTTTACTTCGTTAAAAAAATTCATGAAATGTAAAACAGAGTCAGTGTGACAGCCTTAAGGAAACACAATTTATCGCACTAAACTAAATAATTTATTAAAATAAAGTAGCAAGTCAAGAATAAGGTGTTTATTTCAGTAGTGTTTTTTTAATTAGCAACAGTAGCAACAGTCTATCATCATTTAGCCCAAACAGTTATTGTTGTGACATTAGGTGTAAATAGAAAAACACAAATGAACAGAATCACTTTCTGTCTGTTTCTCTGTGTCTGAACCCCACTCTGGGCCCCGCAGCAAAGTGACGGATTGCTCATTTCAGAGCTCTCTGTATTAACAGAAGCGTTGACCTGCATGCTATCTGGAGCCTCAGACTTTACATCCATCCTTATCAGCGGCTGATGAGTCCCCTTAAACGGCCCTGGGTTCTCTGTTCTGGCTCTCCTGCATCCACTGGGAGATGGATCCCCCTTCACCCTGAGCCCCAGGCTGTGGCTGTGGCGTCCGGGACAAACGACCCCCCAGCCCCCCAGGACAACCGCTATTACGGCAGACTCACTTTACAACTCTGCTCCCGGCTTCTCCTGCTAAACTGATAAATGGTTGGGTCGTTTGGCCACGTTTGCGTGTGTCGTCGATTTGAAAGCTCCGACTGCCGAGGTGAAGATAGTGTATTTGTGTTTATCTGATCAAGTAGCGTATTACGAAACGACGATGTAGGCGCTGCTATTCTGCTCTCTGCCGAGCGCTTGTCGCCCTCTAGTGGTGGCGGAGGGACACTGCACGTTAGACCAAAAAAAAAAAAGCGTTCACGTTCAGTCACACGTTTACAAATGTAAACACAGATGCAATACAGCAAACATCTCTTTTATTTGTTTTTAATAATGAGACATTTCCACACTAAAGGGTCTTTAAATAACCCGCCTTTGTGCCTCAGCTGGTGTTAACCATGCCCCTCTATCTCGGCTGTGCTCCTCAGGTTCCTGATCGTCCTGGGCTGTCTGATCCTGGCCATCCTCACCACCTTCAAGGAGCACGAGACGGTGTCAGCCCAGTGGCTGCTCATCCTGGTGAGGCCTCCACCGCCCACCGTCACCCCCGACCTGCTGCTCTTCTTCTGTCCATAAAGACCACCTGCTTCTTCTTCTACACTTACCGCATGTTGGGGATTTTTGTTTCTATTATTTTTAAAATGGCAGTATAAGAAACTCATTCATTATTATTATTAGTATTTAACACATTTTAAATTTTGATTATTTCATAATAATTATTATCGTATCAATTATCAACAGTTATATTTAAAGAGCCTTGCACATAAAGTCACTTACTAAGTGAGTAGGAGTAGGGACAGTAAATGTTCCACAAAAGGAAAAAATGCAACATCACCACAAGGAAAGAAAAAATCCTAAATATATAACTCCAACATTTAAAGTTAACAACTGAATCAGACTTAAAGCTGCACTGTGTAACTTATCTGCTGCAGCTATTAACTCCATAAAACATATCCATTTCAAGGGAATTTCCCCCTTTAAATTGTCCACTACGCCCCCCTCACTGGTCTGCTCCGACCTCCAGGAGACCTTCACCATCTTCATCTTCGGAGCAGAGTTCGGGCTGAGGGTCTGGGCGGCGGGATGCTGCTGCCGCTACAAGGGCTGGAGAGGACGGCTCAAGTTCGCACGCAAGCCCCTGTGCATTCTGGGTAGGGTTGGCGTGTTCAGTCTCTCTCTCTCCCTCTCTTTGCTTTATTCCGTGTGTGACCAGAAGGTTGAGCCGAGGCACTAACCCTGCCGGTGTCAGGGGTTAAATTCCTTGTGTAACCCAGTGCGTAGAGAGCAAGGCCCTAACACATCAGAGGGTAGTGGCTGTATTCCGTGTGTAGCTTTAATAGGTAGAGCAAGGCACTAACAGTGTCATTGCTGCCCACTGAGCTACACGGGGTTTGCAACCCTCAACCCTGGCAGTGTCTCTTCCTACCTGGTGTGTTCACCGCTACAGGTGTAATTAGTCCTCGTTAAGGTTAATTAGCGCTCGTTAGAGAGTTTGATGTTCACACAATTTGTCATCACTTTCATTAAGTCCCCCGATAGTGTCCACTGATTGTGTTCTTAATTGTGTGTGTTTCCCCCCACCCGCACCCTCCAGACATCTTTGTGCTGATTGCCTCTGTGCCGGTGGTGGCGGTGCGTAACCAAGGCAACGTGCTGGCCACGTCGCTACGCAGTCTGCGCTTCCTGCAGATCCTGCGCATGCTCCGCATGGACCGCCGCGGGGGGCACCTGGAAACTGCTGGGCTCGGCCATCTACGCTCATAGCAAGGTAGGCTAGGCTAGGCTACATATGCTAATGGAAAGGTACGCTAACATCAAAGTATGGAACACTGGCGGAAAGGTTTGTTTACTTCTGTTATTAGCATGTTGTGCTAGGTAACGCTACATATGCTATTAGCAAGGTATTCTATGCTAGGCTACGTACGTTAACAACAAAGTGGGCGTCTCTGACGGCAATGTAACATTTGTTTACCTTTGCTAGGAGCAAGCTATGCTAGCAGAAGGTAAGTGAAGGTGAGAGAAAGATAAGTAACGTTAGGTTACTCATTAGCTTTTGTGTACTTGTTTTTGTTTGCTTGTGAGTGTGTGTATGTGTGTGTGTGTACATGTGTTAATATACACACCTGTACCGGTAGGAGCTCATCACAGCCTGGTACATCGGCTTCCTGTCCCTGATCCTGGCCTCCTTCCTGGTGTACCTGGTGGAGAAGGACGACGGCTCCATGGAGGTGTCCGACCCCGACAACCCCACCGGCCAGCCCCAGACCCAGGACTTCGACACCTACGCCGACGCCCTCTGGTGGGGCCTGGTGCGTACACGGAAATATGCTTACATATTCTGGAAATCAATGGATCTGACGGGCCAATAAGGGGCCTCCGAGAGAGGGGCCGTGATGAGGGGAATCGGCACAAAGCGCCGGCTCACAGCTTGGAGCAAAAACACACCGCAGAAAAATTTACTTTCACTTTCACTTTTGACTTTGTTTACTTTCTTTCTTGATGGGCCTTTTGTTCCTCTGTGGACGAGCCAGGAGAGTCTCTTCCAGTCTCTGTGTTGTGGTAACCCCTGTCGACCCGTGTTTGTTGTCAGATCACGCTGACCACCATTGGCTACGGAGACAAGACGCCC
>NC_140286.1:13938071-13948071 GCF_964030765.1 Micromesistius poutassou
TGTGCACTTGGTTAAAGACGGAGGAATAGTTCATTAACCTCTATTGTATTACAGACCTTTGGGAGCCAGCGAGCCAGCCTAGCAGGAGCCAGAATGGATTCTATTGGTTGGACTCAAACTCCTCTTTTCTAGTTTAGCAAAAGCTTTTATCGAAAGCGAATAGGTGCACGTCTTTTTAGGTGTAATTGAGGAGCAGGTCGGGGTTTTGGGGTATTTGCTCGAGGGTTAGGCTGTAGACATTGGGGTTTGAACTCGGACCCTTCCGGCTGAAACACTCACACCCACTTTTCTGACTTTGTGTCTGTATATACAGGTGTTGTTGTGGGTGCATATGGTAACATACGTATGTGTGTGTTTTTTCGCATGTGTGTTTGTGTGCATGTGTGTCTTGCGTTTGTGTGTGTGTATGCGTGTATGCATGTGTTTGCGTGTGTGTGTGTGCATGTGTGTGTGCGTGTGTGTGTGTGTGTGTGTCAGGTGGAGGACATGGAGAAGAAGCTGGACTTCCTGGTGGACATGCACATCCAGCACAGCGAACACCTGATGGTGGACTCGGCCGGCGCCGCCCGCATGACCCTCGACCCCTGCGTGGTCGCCGCGGGGACCGTGCGCGGCCCCGCCTTCTACGGCCTCTCGGACGCCTTCCCCGCCCCTCCCCCCCACGGGGGGGGGCGCCACGCCTACCGCTTCCCCGTCGGCAAGGTCAACCCCTACCTCCTCGCCTTCCAGAAGGAGGGGGGCGGCGCCAGGGCGGTGGTGGGGGCGGGGGTGGGGGACGCAGAGGGGGGAGGGGGGGGTCTCCCCCGGGGGGAGGAGGAGGACGACGGGGCCCCGCCTCCCCTCCGGCGCCCGGCGGTGTCCCCGGTGCCGACGTACACGGAGCGGCCCACCGTGCTGCCCATCAGCTCCCTGCAGCCGCCCGCCACCAGCCCCGCCCCCGACCCTCTGGGGGCGTGGCCCGACAGGACCCCGGGGGGCGGGGTCAACCGGGGGGGGCGCGACGACGGCGGCGGGGACACGCCCCTCTCCATGCTGTCCGTCAACCACGAGGAGCTGGAGCGCTCGCTCAGCGGCTTCAGCATCTCCGGAGAGCGGGAGGAGGAGGAGGAGGAGGAGGAGGGGGGAGGGCGGAGGCAGGGCGGGGCGGGTGGGAGGAGCTACGGGGGGCGGAGCCGGCCGAGCTACCTGGCGGAGGCGGAGACGGACACGGACAGCGACCCGTTCACGCCCAGCAGCGCCGGGCCCCTCCCCTTCTCTTCCACGGGGGAGGGGCTTCCGGAGACCGTGTGGAACTCGCCGCCATGAGGCTCCGCCCCCTCGCCCTCAGCCAACACGGTCCGCGCCCTCTCTTCAGCTCCGTGACTGTAACCCCAGCCTCTGGTTGGCTCGCTTGGGAACCCCAATGCCCTCTGGACCAATGGGAGGCCAGAGGACACAAAGAGGAGGAGCCAGCGTCTCATCTTTGTTACATCTTCTGTTACATCCATGAGAGAGCGAGAGAGAGAGAGAGCGAGAGAGAGAGAGAGAGAGAGAGAGAGAGAGAGAGAGAGAGAGAGAGAGAGAGAGAGAGAGCGAGAGAGAGAGAGAGAGAGAGAGAGAGAGAGAGAGAGAGATCCCTGGACACCGAGAGGTAAACTCTGGGCAGTCCGGTTCCCGTTTGTAACATTTAGACTCTGTACAGCGCACTTCTTCGTAAAGATTTAGCCGAAATATAAACCATGAATATACATATATCCACCGAAAGCTTTACTGCTGCGAAGCAAAACGCACTGCATGTGACGCATGCCAATAACCAGTGAGCCCCGGTCCACCGGGTCTACCGGGGGGGGGGGGGGGGGTCTGAGTGGCAGCCCGGATCCCTGCTATGCCATTTTGTATCACCTTTTGTATGAAGCCACGCCCATACCTTAGCATGGTCTGCATGATGGGGGGCCTTAGGAGCTGGTCGTTAGGGGCCGGTTGTTAGGGGCCGGTCGTTAGGGGCCGTTAGGGGCCGGTCTGGGTGGGACGTCTGAGGCAACGTCTTCTGTCTCTGTTGTTTGTTTGTGTGTGTTTGTGTGAGTTTGTATGTGTGTGTGTGTGTGTGTGTGTTTGTGTGTTTGTGTGAGTGTGTGTTTTTGTGAGTGTGTTTGTGGGTTTTAAAGCCTTTCCATTGCATATTGTTATTCAGACTGAATATATCTTTTGCTGTTAGCTGGTTGGCTCAGAGTTCCCCGCGTCAAAAGGTTTTCAAATACCAACTATCATTTGGTAAATATTTCCACAAAATAGGCGAATTACAAAGTATCCCGCCCCAATCAATAGACTCATGATAATCCACAATCCAGATACATGTCACGTCTAATTTAGTGTTCCTTTTGGATACAACACTGTAGAGTGTATCCCGCTAGATCTAAAACAGTAAAGAGTGTATCCAGCAAGATATACAACAGTACAAAAGTGTATCCTGCTAGATCTTTTAAAGTAGAGTGTATCCCACTAGATCTACAACAGTAAAAAGTGTCAAAAAGCACATTTTCAAATGCCAATATTAATTTGGTGTTGTTTGGGTTTGAGTTTTAAAGTGGTCATGTGAAAGCACAGAAAGATTATCACATGATTGAACTATTCTGAGTATAACAGTTACAACCACTCAACATACATTACTCAATTAACTAATATACTGCTCAATGCATTAAAACACAATCCACGCGTAAAATAGCACAACATGTCATTAACGACTTTTTGCCACAGTAATGGATTAATGGCTTTTTGAATCACTTTGCCACTTTAACAGAATGATCCGATCTCGTCATCCAAAACTCATACACTCATCGTGCATTCACCAAAATACTTGAGATTATCGAAGGTGAAATTATTTTAACGATTGTTTTAACATGGTATTATTTGTAATCTGTTTCTATTCTTTCATGTTTATGTTTCCAGTTGGTTGTGAATGTTGGGTCGTTTGAGCAGATCTACCCACTCTTAAACCGTTCCCGCTCCTTGGTACGCGGTTAGTTTATCGGAAAAGGTTTCGCTAGCTCTTGAGCAGAAACAAAGGTACATAGCCGTCACATGACCTGGTTCGCATGATTGAAAATAAAAAATGTTAATTTTAAATTTGTCAAAGCTGTTACTTTTCTTAAGGACAAAAACACAGGTTTAGTTTATCGCTTTTGTTACTTCCCCCACTTAAACTTTATTTGTGCTTTGCTTTTATATTCAAGACTGGAACTGTGTTTTGTCTTTAGAGTTCAGTTCATTTTAATCAATATATTTATGTAGATTTGCTACTGAAATTCTTTGTCACAAGACCTCCTTCAAAGACCGCTTTTAATGTAAACCCTAACAATTTTAAAGTGTTACAATTAGGCTTGGTTATTCTTCTGATACAACAGATTACTGCTTCATATGCCTGTTGTAAACATCAACTCCATTTCCGCCAAAAAATCTGCAATATTTTCCCGAATCGGATGACGGGGAACGCACATCCCAAACAATGATGTAAATAGTCCAACTTCTCTGTGATTCATTGGGGGGGAACAGAGTCAAAGTTACGGACTGTGATTGTTTCACAACACGCAGATGAAGCACTACCCTCTTAGGTGAAAAAATAGCCAAGACTTTAGGTTTCCCTTGGAGCAACAAATTAATGATTCTGCTTTAATGTAATTGTAAAACGTCTCTGCTGGTCACACGAAGTGTAGACCCCTAGTGGTACAGAAGTGTCACTTATTATGTTCAAACTAATTTGATTTAGCTTCTTAGTTAGTGCTTTACAAAGTAATGCTCAAAACATCCAAACATTACTCCACGTGAAATTCATGTCACAAACAACATTGCAACGGAATTAATCCCACACTTAAACGATCCACTAGACACATCATTGGAGTGTGTGTGTGTGTGTGTGTGTGTGTGTGTGTGTGTGTGTGTGTGTGTGTGTGTGTGATGGGAGGGGGGGGGGGGTGCTTGCTACAGGGGCTCTGTGCTATATTTCTTTTAAAGAACATGAGTCTTGTTCCGTGTGCGCCACATCTCCACGTCTCATCGCCCGCCGGCGGTGGACTTCTGGCCTGCTACTCTTTCTTTGTGCCTTGGCTTTCCGAACTGTTGTTTTCTCCGCGGACGACATCAGACGTGTGGACGCTGTCGTCTGTCTGGGTGGGGGGTCCCCGCTGTCTGTTGGGGGTTCATTCAAGAAGAGGGACGTCACAAGTACTTTATATCTTTATATATTCGTATCTTCTTCTTGAAACGTTGCTAAATAATACCGAACACTAACGTAATAAAGTCATAACTAATTAATCAACAGTTGGTGCCGAGATGATGAAAACCGCACAGTGCGCGCTCTTACTTTGAAGCATATGGGAGACATAACAAACAGTGGATTAGTGATGACTGTGACTGTGAAGGGTTGAAGAGACCAGAGGAGGTGTGACACTGGGCTGGACGGACCGGCCCAAGACAAGTATTTTATGTTTCTCATCTGTCACTTTTGCCCTTGATTTTATACTATTTTTATTCTGTTTACATTTTAGAGTGACGTTTGTGTAACGTTGACACTAGTGGCCTTCGAGGGGCCCTTCAGCGACTCAGTTAAACAACAACGTAGGTAAAGGGGAAGGTTGGCTACATCTGTAATCTGTCACTCTGGATCTTTTCATTTGATAATAATAATAATATGCAAACTGTATTTATAACATGTTTTTTTTATCCATTGATTTATTTCCTCTGTTTTCAATTGCACTCGTTACTAATAAAGTTTGAAAACTAATACTTGGTGGCATTTATTTATTCATTTGTCCAACAATGGGCGGTTAGTAACTGACCCGTCATAAGCTAGCAAGCTACACTTCTTTAGCAGTCCCTGGCGTCCATGTTTTGTGTTTTCCCTGATTATATTTGATAAACCGTTAGGAAGCGACACATTTACTTACTTCAGGTTTGAAACGTATCCCAATAGTGCGAGACTGGTACCGTTTCTCAATTCGCGTTCTCGTGTGTTCTCGTGTACTTGCGTTCTCGATAAACGTCATCAGTGGTAGCCCAAGCACTGTTCCAATTCCAAGTACGCGAGTACTGTCGTAAAACCCGGAAGTGTTCTCGATGCGTTCTCGAAGAGGCCGTTCTACCGAGGATGCATCGGAGGTGACTCGTGTGGACTTGGGACCGTTAAATATCCCAGAATGCATCATCGAGTCCGCTGCTGTTCCAATTGCAGGTGCGTACTCGCGTTCTCGGAAGTCTGTACTTGAAAGTCCGGACTTGCCAAGTACGTACTTCCAAGTCCGCGAGAACGTAGTCTGTGTACTTGGTATTGAGAAACGGCTTAGGAAAAAAAACGGTCAAACTGCACCATGGGAATTGTAGTTATTGTACATTTGGCGGGATAAGGTCGTCTGGTAACCCATTAGTTAATTATGTTCACCCTTTGCGGCACATGATGCCAAATAACGTTTTCTGACATTTTCTCAGATTTCCCCCCGACACTCACCAAACTGAATTGGCCTTTTCAGTTAGTTTGACCCCTTCTTTAAAGTCCCCAGTGGGGGCGGTCTTTGGCCCCCAGGAGCTGCGTGAGTTGGTGTTTTGCCACTTGCCCGCCAGCGCGCGGAGCGGTCGTCACGCTTTGAATGCCATCCGGAGAAAGAGGCTCATTGAGCCGCGGGATCCGGTGACAGCGAGGCGCTCATCAGTGCATTCAGCGACAGAAAAAGTCCTGTTGGACAAGAGAGACGCTCCGAAAAGCCGGGCTTGGATTACACCGCGGAGAGGCAGAAAACACGTCAGTCCATCGGGGGTCTGCAACGAGATACACTCGCACTTTGTAGCGCAAATGAACATAATTGTCGTAATCGTCGCCCATTATTCGCTTTTTAGCGTAAATAAAATGATAAGGTCTGTTGTTGTCTGATTAACGGTGATGATGGAGATGGTGTGACCTGCTGTAGAGAGAGGAGAGAGACAGGAGAGCTGTCATACGGAGGGGTTAGAGAATCCTTCATTCTGTACAAATCAATGGTAATCTATAATAGAGAAGCTACACATTATTCCTATTGTTGAAACCACTGACATTAACACTGTACTGTATAATCATCACTGGTTATTCATTAAAATAAAGTTATCAGGGACCATCAACTTCAAATAAGGTAGGCCTACTTTGTCACACACACACACACACACACACACACACACACACACACACACACACACACACACACACACACACACACACAGCATCCCTTGGGATGTACAATTGAATTGCAAAAAAGTTTAAAAAGTGAACAAAGCAGTTTGCGGTGAGATGAAGAGTTTGTGCGCGGCCGTCATCATCCTATAGAAGAGGAACCACTCGCTCACAACAATATAGCAGCTGAAAAGAAGATTAGGCTGTAACCGGCCCGGGATCGGGGCTCTGGTAACCCAGTACGAGTGTGTGTTGTCTCGGTTCACTTCCCCCTGCTTTCCTCCGCTCTGCTGTGTTCGGTACCTGGGTGACCAGAACCAGACTCGGTGTCGCGGTGGCAGTGGAGGACCTCTGCTATGGCGCGACCAGGGAGCCCCGCGTCGGCGTGCCGGCTCGGTGCGGTCGGCGCGTCCGGATCTCTGCTGCTGCTGCTCCTCAGCCAAGGTCGGTCGGGACTCAGGACTGGAGAGTCGTTTCTTTATATTTCCAAAACCGTGTTCCCCTGTGTTGGCCTGAATGAGATGTGTGTGATGTCTGTGATGTCCCGTAATGAGATGGAGGTTGTTCCGGACGCGGCCCGGTCGGGTCCCAGAGGAGGTGCTGTCCTCTGGTCTGTCGAGCCGCTCAGAGACGATCCCCTGGACTTTAACATTGAGCCTCTGAACACAAACAGCTGGATTTAACTTGGGATAGCGTGGAGGCCTTTTCACTATTCTCTTAGCCTGTGTCTTTTAGATCAAATATAAATTGACACGTGCACTTGCTTATGTTGTGATTTATGTTCAATCAGAATGGTAAAGTGGTAAAATGCTGATTAGGATTGTTTAATAGCCTTATTTTTTTTTCAAATTCAATTTAAATTGAATGTATTCATAGGGCTATTTACATCAGCCATATTATTTAAATAATACTATTTGAATATCACTGGCCCTCGGCTATATAGTAGGCTATTTGAAGGACTTCTTAACCGTTTGTACTAATAAAGTTATAGGGCTCGATCAGACGGAGCCGAGACGCAGCAGAGACCTCATCGCCTCCACTGGTGGGCTTCTGTTTTAAACTAGACACCTTTTTACTTTCTATTTTCTTTTACATATTTATTTCATTAACTTTGATAAATAGCGTAGCCTTATTTTAACAACATGTCTTAATTCAAAGAATGGTGAATGATTATAAAAAACAATAATATATATATATTGTTTATTGAAGTGCTAGCTGTCTGCCTACATTTAAAGTCTTTTTTGTAATCTAAGTAACACTGCTACTGATAATATGCTATGCTAATGCTACACTGGGAACAGGTTCCAACTTTAGCGACACTAAACGTCCCTGATTCCCTGACCTCCAGTGTGTGCAGAGTGACTGTTGTCTTCTGTTCACCAGAGATCCCAGCAGGCTCCATCGACCCTGCCGCCATAGACCTGGCTCCACTGGTCAATACTTTGATCAATTCAACCCAGTCTGGTAGGTTCCCCTAGCCTAGCCTAGCTTAGCCTAGCTTAGCCTAGCCTAGCCTAGCCTAGCCTAGCCTTCTACCTCCTCTGCAATGCAGTCATACGATTAACCAGTGTTGTGCAAGTTCACACTTCACGTGAACAAGTTCAAAGTTCAGTTTATACAAAATAAAATGAATAAATTCACGTTCATAGTTCATCAATTCAGTTTTGAACTAGTTCATGTTCAGTTCATTAACAGTTATTTTAGAAACTGAGGAAAAACTGTGGGGGTGAATATTTCTGTGCTTTTCTTTTAAAATGAATCCTCCCCATTATCAGCTGCCCGTCACTACCATCTACAATTGTTGTGGATATTATTTGCACACCTTTTTCATTCATCACAACATCATCATCATAACTCTATTTAATAAACATGTATTCTGGACCTAAGGATCAATTCAGAATGTCACAAAATCTGAACTAGTTCAAGTTCAAGTTCTTTAGTTAAAAATATGTTAAGTTCAGTTCAAAGTTCATAGAAAAATGAACTTGTTCAATGAACTAGTTCTTTTGAACTAGTTCATGCACAACACTGTAATTAACCGAATGATAAACGGTTCTAGGGGTGGTGCTAGGGTTGGGGTTCCTTTGGTATCGCTATTAGGGTTTGGTTTCAGTTCTCCACACACACACACACACACACACACACACACACACACACACACACACACACACACACACACACACACACACGCACACAGTTTGCCTTTGTACTACTAGATTATACAGACCAAAGACACTTCGCTCGTAACGTCCTATCATCAATACCTATAATGGTTAAAGGAGAATATTAAGAAGTATAACCCCCAACCGTTACATTATATTGAGCCCAGAACTTGGCTCCTCTCCTCTCCAGCAGTCATCAGAGTTATGAGGGCGGACGGTGTCTCCCACAAAGGATTGAATAACAACTCAGCAGTGTGTGTATTTATGTGTGTGTATATTACTATTTATCTGTGTGTGTGTTTATATTTGTGCGTGTGTGTGTGTATTTGTGTGTGTGTGTGTGTGTGTGTGTATTTATGTGTGTGCGTGCGTGTGTGTCTCTGTGTGCTTGCGTGCGTGCGGCCGCGTGTGCGTGTGTGTTCCAGGACCCCTGCAGCTCTTCTCCCTGCTCAGTGTGACGTCTTACAGCTCTCTGGAGCTCCACAAACTGACGCTGCTCATCTACAACAGTAAATACTGCTTCCGTACACACACCCCCGTAGCTTCACACAGCCCTCCTCTACAGATCTTAACCACACTTAACCCTTTCCATTATCCTTAACCACTACAAACTTAATCCGATAATTTATCCTTGCTTCATTAACTATCAAAATGGATCCGTTTTAGAAGCAATGCAGTAATGTTCAGAAAATACAGGACTCGTCTCTTCGTAAAAGTTTACAGAGTTGAACCTTAGCAAGTGCTCCCCTCTAGTGGTAGAAATCTGTAAATGCAAGTAGAAATGTAGTTCAAATCTTTGATATCTCTTGGGAACACCAATACACGACTTTATGGATACTGAATGTACTAAGAAATGTACACTAAATGATTAGTTATTAGTCTACTTTTTTCCGCTTGGTTCTTTTTGGATAAAGACAGATAACCATAGAGAACATTGTAATCTTCCTCCTCCTCCCCCTCTCCTCCTCCTCCCTCTCCTCCTCCTCATCTTCCTGCTCCTCCCCCTCTCCTCCTCCTCCCCTCCCCTCCCCCTCCTCTCCTCCTCCCCCCTCCTCCTCAGTCTCCAGTGTGAGTGTGGAGAGCAAGATGTTTCATCGGAGGTTCTGCTACTGCGTGAGCAACAAGACCAACGACCTCACAGGTGACCTCACAGCAGCATGACCTGGCCCGGGCGCGGCCCTCATGGCATACCCTCTGAGGACCTACGGGAAGCCTACCATGACTCTACGTACCTTAACCTCATAACACAACAGTGGAATGATTAATGCATGCTTGTTCACTTGACAATATACTTAAAGTACAATATACTTAAAGTTCTCCAAAGAAAGCTGGAGAGGAAACTAGCATGGTAAATGTATAGTTTCTATCAGTGAATGTGTGTGTGTGTGTGTGTGCGCACACACATGTTTGTGTGTGTGTGTGTTGGTCAGACTTCACTGCCATTCTGCTGGATGTGATGTCCAACTCCAGCTACCTGCATGAGATCTTTAAATCCACGTCCATCCTGTCAGGTAGACACTCAACTAAACACTCAACTAACTACATAACACTCAACTAAACACTCAACTTACCACTAAACCGACCCATGCTAACAGGCCACAGAGCAGCTCCTTCACACTCAAACCGTACACCGATCTAGTTCTCCTCATTTGGACCTCATTTAGTCCAA
>NC_140286.1:13950571-13963353 GCF_964030765.1 Micromesistius poutassou
GATGCCCCCCGCCGACGGCCAGACCCCCAGCAGAGAGCAGGGGCAGGGTGAGGGACGTTCCTGGTCAAACCCTAGCGGCGATATGATTGGCTGTTAGGATTGATTGGCGGTAGTTGTTAACCTGTACATCTCAACATCAGGCTCTGACAGGGTTCTGATTGGTAGTTATCTGTTGGTTCTTCTCGACAGACTCGAGCGCGGCTTCGGATCAGACGTCGGGACGAACTCCTCCTCCTCCTCCTCCTCCTTCTTCTTCTTCTTCTTCTTCTCCCGAGGATGCAGCAACCCCGTCCCCCCGCGCCCCCCCGACGCCAACGCCCTCCCCCCCCTCCCTGCGGACCACCGTCGCCACGGTGACCCACAGACTGACCAGCAGGACCGCCGCCGCCGCCGCCCGACCGGCTGAGACCCCCACGGACCCCGGGACGCCTGTTTCCATGACAACCACCACCACCACCACCCCCCCGACGTCGCAGCAGAGGGGCATGACGACGACGACGACGGCTGCAGGGCCGCCCCCGGCAACCGCGAGGCCTCCCCCGGCGACCGCGGCACCAATCACCACGGAGCGACCGACCGTGGCCCCGCCTCTTCCCGCCGTGACGATATCTCAAGCGGCGCTCACCTGGCCGCCCGCCGTCAGACCCGGTCAGCTGACCACAGCTCGGAAAACTACAACCGCAAGTGAAAAGGAGCCTACAAACTCCCAGCATGCATCTGCAACTGAACAGCAGGTAGACCCAGGCGGGGCCGGGGCCCCCCCGGGGGCCACGCCCCCCCCCGCTCCCACGGTCCTGGTCCAACAGGAAGTGACCTCACCCCCCCGGAGGACTGGTGTGGTTGATGTACTTCTTGTCGGGGGGCCGGTGGACTCTGCCCTCGCTCCGACCGTCGCCGTAGCCGCCGAGAAACCAGGTGAGTGACAGCACTGGTAACCATGGAAACGCTCCACAGTATTAAAACTACAAACAGAAATACACTGCAGTTATAAAAACTACAAACTGAAACACTACGGTATTAAAAACTGCCAAAATGAAACACACTACAGTAAAGTATGTAAAATAAGTAAGAGAGAAATAAGAAATTACAGAGAGAGAGAGAGAGAGAGAGAGAGAGAGAGAGAGCGAGAGAGAGAGAGAGAGAGAGAGACCGTGGGGGTAATCCCAGCGGCGGGCCGTAGATAGTCACCATGGCAACGCAGCGGCGGCCGGCCCAGGTGAGGTGTGACGCTTTAAAGGTTCTAAACTGAGGCCCACGGCCAATCAAGGCCTCCGTCTAATCTCTGTTCCCATGGCGACAGACGCGGCCCTAGGGAGTCCCGCCTCCCCTTGAAGCCCATTGGCCGCCTCCGTTACCGAAACGTCTACCTTCCTCTCCTGTGCTTCCTGTGATACGCTCAGACCATAGTCTGTGTGTGCTTCATACTAATTTGTGCGTCTAATTTAATATGTGATGATTATTCACCCATATTCAGGTGTTTATAAATAAATTAGAAAATATTATTGTATCCAATCATATTGTACACTTTTTATTCAATAGTCTAGACTATTTTAGGGACATTTGCAATGCGGTAACGTTACAGACATTAGACATTCTGTTCCAATACTTCTATGTATTTATTTTCCCTGCTTAATGATCGACGCGCAGAGCTGTAGGTAACGACATGACCACCAGGTGGCGGTAGTGGGTCGCGGAAGAACCGCACCACCGGTCTGGCGTTCTGCCTAGCAACAGCGGCCGCATGTGTGCGCTGCGGCTTCAGGTGTGGAGTGTAGCCCCAAATCAGGGACCACGGTTAGGTCTCCGTCAGGGTTCACTTCCTCTCTCTCGGTGAAGTGGCTCAATTGTAAAACCGTTTTTTGTACAGTGTATTTGAAAGGAGTTGACTCCATGGGGGGTATTTATCAGACACCGTTTGGTCATCAGCAGATGAGTCAGTGCTAACTGTGGACATTACCAATGTCTCAGTCGGGGTTATGTCTTGAGTTTTTGTGCTGCTAAATTAGAAATCTTGTCCCATTAATGCGGCCATTTTGGAGCCTGTCACCAACTGTAATTACATTCAAAAGCTTTGTTCTATAAATATCTGTAGGCCTACTTTATAAGACCACATTAAGCCCCGGTTTAAATGAGAAAGCGACAACACCATAACAGTGAGTTAGTTTTACTCACACTCTCTCACACACACACACACACACACACACACACACACACACACACACACACACACACTTTCAATCAATTATCTTAAAGACTATTTGATGAATGTATCCTTCTGAAGAGCAACATCAAACTTTTGTGCACTTAATTTATGTGCTTTCAAATGTTTCCATATTACTTTCATTTCCATGTTATTCTCTTTTGTATTCACTGTCTTACATGGTGAAGCGTTGTTGACTATTCAGAAAAGTGCCATAAATACAATGTATTATATCTCAGTATAATTAGGTTTATTGTACTACGACCGCAAAGTTAACCAGGTGATAACCAGATGTGAACCAGATGTGAACCGGATGTTAACCAGGTGTTAACCAGAGGATCACCAGGTGATAACCAGGTGATCACCAGGTGTTAACCGGATGTTAACCAGGGGATAACCAGATGTCAACCAGGTGTCAACCAGGTGATCACCAGGTGTCAAGCAGGTGTTAACCAGGTGTTAACCAGGTGATCACCAGGTGTTAAGCAGGTGATCACCAGGTGATCACCAGGTGTCAACCAGGTGATCACCAGGTGTCAAGCAGGTGTTAACCAGGTGTTAACCAGGTGATCACCAGGTGTTAAGCAGGTGATCACCAGGTGATCACCAGGTGTTAAGCAGGTGATCACCAGGTGTTAACCAGGTGTTAACCAGGTGATCACCAGGTGTTAAGCAGATGATCACCAGGTGATCACCAGGTGTTAACCAGGTGATCACCAGGTGTTAAGCAGGTGATCACCAGGTGTTAACCAGGTGTTAACCAGGTGATCACCAGGTGTTAAGCAGATGATCACCAGGTGATCACCAGGTGTCAACCAGGTGATCACCAGGTGTCAACCAGGTGCTAACCTGAGCCCGGTGTTTTGTGGGAGGTTGTCCGTGGAGGAGAGTGTCTGGCGTGCTGAGTGGTGTCCCGGGGGGCCCCGAGGGGCCCTGGCCCACCCTGGGAGCCCACAAGCTGCAGCCCTGCCTCCTGGAGCTCTGCAAGTTCTTCTCCCAGTGCCTCTGCAGACCCGACCAGCCCAGGAGCCCTCAGAGAAGGTACCGCCCACAGCTAGTCCTACCTCTGACAGACAGACAGACAGACAGATAGACAGACAGACAGACAGACAGAGACAGGCAGACAGGGAGACAGGCAGGCAGACAGACAGAGACAGGCAGACAGACAGGCAGGCAGACAGACAGACAGAAAGTGAGGAAGACAGACAGAGAGGCAGGTAGACAGACAGACTGTCTATCTTTCCTTCCATCTCCCCAGAACCACTGTTATGTTACATGTTTGCATTATCCATTATCCAAGTTTTGAGTACACTAAACAAGCTCCAGGGAAACTATTTGAGACTAATCAAATGTTGTGCACTATTAACATAAAGGGCCCCTTTTTCAACACAATGCTTGATGTTGATCAGCTATTACAAGCCATTAAAAAAAATATATAGACCCCATAGTGACATCACACATGGGAGGGTCCACCCAGATGATTGATGGGCAGATTGACCTACCAACCTACCCGGATGTGTGACGGATGGCTTGTAATGACCAATTAGCCTCCCACCTGGTGGTGGAATAGGGCCACTCGAAGATAAACTCTCTGAGTCATTCTGCTGTTGCCGTGGTGAAAGTTAATGCCTTAATGGCTTAAGGTCAGGTTAGCTAGGGGGGTCACACCTGGAGAACATTGACCTAACTGGCGGTCAGACTAAAAATACGTCTTTGAACCCACTAAGAAAACTGCCCTTCTCTCCCCGTCCCCCAGCTACTGTGACGACAGCGAACTCTGGTACCGCAAACACACGTCAGAGCTGTGCGGTCGGCTCAAACGCATCGCCTTCTCCCGAAGTAAGTGACCCGGTCTGACCAGGACCGTGCTGGTAGCGCACCGTGCCCTGCCCGGAGTCATTTAGCAGAGGCTTTCATTCATAAGAGACCTACAGGGGAGGCCGGGAACAGTCAGTTTAAACACGAAATTGGAAAAACTACACAAAGTACAGAATCTATCAGAATCATAACAAGGTTAGTGGAATCATAACAAGGTTAGTATAATCATAACAAGGTCAGTAGAATTATAAGAAAAGTTTTGTAGAATCTATCACCATCATAACACTGAGCAGGTTGAGTGGAATCAATGTATTTTACAGGACATTTCTGAACAATTCCCGACAGAATAACATCATTCCAAGGTTGAACAAATACCAGAATGGAACCATAAAACAATAAAGTCCAGATGGGGTATAAGATGGTTGAATCTAAGCAGCCCTAATGGTCAAATGCCAAAGCATACATACGTTTTTAAAAGAGCCATCTTGTATTCTGATATCTTATGGACGTTTAGTAGACGAGTACAATAGGACTTGAGGCTTGTTTGGCCACTCCCAGTCTTTGTAGAGAATATACCTCACAAAATGAAATACATATGTAGATGTAGTAGATGTAGTAGGGGTGGCACCACACCCCCTGCCACACCAGCTGTAAGAAGCTCTCCATCTTTGATCCAGAAGAACTCAGCAGAACAATCTTCTGTGGATTCTATCGGAAGTACACTATTACAAGCATTCCGACAGACACAACTTCACACCGCACACGACCAGATTGATTTCCCGTTCCGTTGGCATGATTACCGTGAACCCAGAGTGAGACCCTCTGAACGTGGCCTCGCCCGTCGTGGCGGGGGCTGAGGTTTGGCTCGTCGTTCTGTCCTCGCTGAAAGTTTGAAATGAGACCAACTCTTCGTCCTCCCACTCGTCTCTAATAATAACCGGAGTTCGCGCTAACTCCACACTGAAGCTAATTCACAGAGCGCTGTTGGCTAGCTCAAATGTCCAAAGACAACCAGCCACAGGTACACAGTGGTACCCCATGAAGTGACCAACCAATCAAACGCCACCACGCCGAAGGGGTACAGTAGTGTTTGTTGTCATTTATTGTATTTATTCTTTTGTTACAAAATAATGATGAATGAATGCCCGTTTTTATGCCCGTGCATAAAGGTGATTTTATGCCTTTATGCCTTTTACTAGATGCCTGTGACACGACAACACTCCTAGCTGTGAGAAGGGATTCATGGGAAGGGATTCTTGGTTGATGGATAGGACTGCAATGGGGGTGTCTGGCCAGAGCTTACATCCTCTTCTATTTAAAAAGAGTTCTATTTAAAAAGACAAATTGTCCTAAACATAACAAGATCATCAAAGTCCCATTAGTGAACTACCTGCTGCTTGTTCACGCAGAGACTGTCTTCATTTGATGGACTCACATCACACTCATCCACAGGAGCCAAGATGGGTCCTCACAGCATCTTAACATCATAGCCCTATCAAGTAGAGACACAAGACGTCAAACACTCCACGTCAAATGGACCAGCAGTGTCTCTCTCTCTCTCTCTCTCTCTCTCTCTCTCTCTCTCTCTCTCTGTGTGGTGCTCGGTTGTCCTCATTAAAGCCCTCTCTCAGCCACTAGCCGCTGAGCGACCATGCTAATGGTCTCTTGAGGTCAGCCGGGTCAGCCGTCGCTTAGACCACCTACACTGCCAGATATAGACCCACGTCTGTCTTTATAAATATGCATATATATATATATATATATATATATATATATATATATATATATATATATATATATATATGCATATATATATATATATATATGTGTGTATGTATATGTGTATATGTAAGGGATAATGTATAGAACGCCAGTCATTATCGGGAAAATAAGCCCCAACAGGGCGAACGCCGACGCGAAGCGGAGGTGTCTTGCTTCGCCCTGAAGGGTCTTATTTTCGATAATGACCGGCGACATTCTATACATTATCCTGCTTATTACACGGCTACTTGCCAAAACAAAAAAATAACTTCACACGGTGTGTCTTTTTACAATTTATTTGTTACCAGCATCCATAGTGTTGATCAGCAGAGAAATAGTCTGCCAAAGACGTTGATGTCGCTTAGCAACCGAATATGCTGGGGTTGATAAGTTACCGGACTACTTGCGGAGTAGGGCTGTCAAAATTGCTCAAAAATGACGTTCGAATATTCCCTCTAAAAAAAAAAAATGTCAATGACGTGCAATACGTCAATAACAGGACAAACTAATACAACGAGACATAACTACTTGTATAGGTCGTTTTTTTAAAGTTGAAACATATTTGACAACATATTACCTACACAAAAATAAGTAAATGAACTAATGGCCAAGACCGCAGACCTCGCTCGCTCACTCGCTCTCTTTTTCTCTCTCTCGCTCGCTCCCACTCACTCTCTCTGCGCATACTGGTTTAAATAAACAACAACAATAAACAAATGCTGAGTGCTGATCAAGAGTTTTGTGCAAGCTAAAGGTCCTGACTCTTGTCGCTTGACTCTTGTCTGTTGTCTTGTAGTGTTCTGGTCGCCCACTCGCAAAGCAGACAGCCGCACAGCGGCTGCAGCGGGTGTGTGTTTTTCCACATTCGAATATTAATTTTCACCTTTGAATGTCTGTTTTTAAAAACTATTCTAATATATATTTGAATTTAGAATATTCATTGACAGCCCTATTGCGGAGTGATACGAAAGATTTGAATCAGAGGCAAAAAAATCCACTTTCTTTGACAGTGGTCATTATATGCTTAGCATAGCAACAGAAGTCGGGAAGGCCCATGCAAGTGAACGGAGCGTTCCACAGCATTAAGAAGAGCCGTGTAATAAATATATATAATTGCTGTGTATATATGTATATATATAAACATATATATATATATATATATATGTTTATATATGTACACACATATATATATATATATATATATACACACGATTCATATATGTCTTGATATATAAGACAATTATGGCCCATAAACGCTCCCCTGTTCCCCTGTTGTTTATTGTGTTACAAAATAACAACATTACATCATCTGCATAGAGACAGTGTGTCCCACAACCTGATTAATGGACGCTGGTTTTCAGAGAGGTGGGGAAATGGGCATGTTCACCTGGTATTCTGTTTAGTGGCTACCCCATTCATCTTCACTATTAAGTCATTTAGCAGACACCATATCCAAAGCAACTCAGAGTGAAACCAGATACAAGCCAATAAGGAGCAGGTAGGGTTTAGGGGCATCTTGCTCAAGGATGCCTACAGTTTAGACCGCCAACATTGTGTTTCAAACACAGAACCTAAACCACGACAGTATCCTGAACAATTTCACCAGGGTTTCTTGTCCGATCATACTATTGTATGTTCTTACAAGGTTGACCGTCTTGGCCTCTCAGGAGACGTTGAAGTGAAGGTTGATGTAACGGCAGCAGTGTGGTGGACCCTAAGCCCTTCCCCTGTCTTCTGATAACGTTGATGTAACGGCAGCAGTGTGGTGGACCCTAAGCCCCTCCCCTCCCCTGTCTTCTGATAACGTTGATGTAACGGCAGCAGTGTGGTGGACCCTAAGCCCCTCCCCTCCCCTGTCTTCTGATAACGTTGATGTAACGGCAGCAGTGTGGTGGACCCTAAGCCCCTCCCCTCCCCTGTCTTCTGATAACGTTGATGTAACGGCAGCAGTGTGGTGGACCTAAGCCCCTCCCCTCCCCTGTCTTCAGACCTCAAACAGAGATGCCTGTCTAAGATGTGCGGTCGGCCATGACGCCAGGAGCGGGGAGCGCGGAGGAAGAGGCTGCTGGGAGACAAAGAGCTTTTCATCGGCACGCGGCGGGAACCAACGTGCGCATGAGTCCGTGCACGTGACCACCGACCTCCCCCGCCCCCTAACCCCCCGCCCCAGACCACATCCCCCTTAAAAAGCACCTCTTGCCAAAACACGATTTAAGACTCATTGGAATTGAGACTTTATACTCTGTTAATTTCCCTACTCATATTATTCATGTGTGACAAAGCGCCCCAAAAGTATTTGTAACTATGAATTCTAACCATTGTTGTGATTTTATCACCAAGTACTAGCAAGCAGGAATAGACTGCATCTTCTAGAGCTATGATAAATCCACAGGAGGTAGGATAGAAGCAGTAGTTACACCCACGAGCACCAATCTCCTATCACTCACTAGCACCAAACTATGGAGATATGCTCCACACATGTCACATTGAAATCAGTGGCCCGATCCTGAGATAGGTTAAACACAGGACATGGAGTCAGACTAAAGGGGTTGTATGCACAAAATGGGCAAAGCCCGGTCATCTATTTCCAATCCAGAGCAGGAAATTAAAAGGGATACGAGGTGTGTAGAGTCAGACGGTTCAATGGAACCACTGGAGCCAGAACAGTGTTCCAGCTCCGGAGACGGAACTAATCAGAGGAACCATCACAGAATAATACCCCATTCTCTACTGCCACGAGATCTGTGTTGCTCTCTGCATATTCATCCATCCTTCTCCTCTCAAGAGGTTAAGATGAAGAGAAGAGACACTCCTAAGCTTTTCTCTCGTTGGTAGAATTACTATGTTGTGATAAATCAAAAACGGTTTTGGAAATATTGAAAGTAGTTCATGTTCAATATGGAATATTTTGCTGTAATTAATGCCTACCTACCTGGTGTCATTAACTAAACTCACCTGGTGCGTTACCTAAACTCACCTGGTGTTGTTACCTAAACTCACCTGGTGCGTTACCTAAACTCACCTGGTGTTGTTACCTAAACTCACCTGGTGTCATTACCTAAACTCACCTGGTGTCGTTACCTAAACTCACCTGGTGTCGTTACCTAAACTCACCTGGTGTCATTACCTAAACTCACCTGGTGTCGATACCTAAACTCACCTGGTGTCATTACCTAAACTCAACTGGTGTCGTTACCTAAACTCACCTGGTGTCATTACCTAAACTCACCTGGTGTCGTTACCTAAACTCACCTGGTGTCATTACCTAAAATCACCTGGTGTTATTACCTAAACTCACCTGGTGTCATTACCTAAACTCACCTGGTGCTACCTAAACTCACCTGGTGTCGTTACCTAAACTCACCTTGTGTCGTTACCTAAACTCACCTGGTGTTACCTAAACTCACCTGGTGTCATTACCTAAACTCACCTGGTGTCATTACCTAAACTCACCTGGTGTCATTACCTAAACTCACCTGGTGTCGTTACCTAAACTCACCTGGTGTCATTACCTAAAATCACCTGGTGTTATTACCTAAACTCACCTGGTGTCATTACCTAAACTCACCTGGTGTTACCTAAACTCACCTTGTGTCGTTACCTAAACTCACCTTGTGTCGTTACCTAAACTCACCTTGTGTCGTTACCTAAACTCACCTGGTGTTGTTACCTAAACTCACCTTGTGTCGTTACCTAAACTCACCTGGTGTTACCTAAACTCACCTGGTGTTATTACCACCCTCTTACCTGCACTAATGAACTATCCTGGAGAGATAGTGGAGAAGACAGGTCTTATGTTGTTAATATTTGTAAATGTGTTTTTTAGATGTGTGTTTACTGCAAGTGTTAAGAGACATGTAGAGTGCATGAAGTAATATCCATATTATATAATAAACTAATATAAACCCTGAGCTCACTGGTCCGTTCTCATTAGTATTTGATTCTGATCCGGGTAAGACTGGACCGGTGCATCACATGATGCTCTGTTACGTTTCTAAAACCTTGTGTTCAAATAGCTTTGAAACACAGGATCCCTCTCATCACATTCTTCTTCTGTTTGGCAACGCAAACATCTGCTCTGTTCCTCAGGAGCACAGCCTGTTCACCTGTCACACACACACACACACACACACACACACACACACACACACACACACACACACACACACACACACACACACACACACACACACACACACACACACACACACACAAAGGTCCTCTATTTTCGATCTCTGGATCATGAAGCCCTCAAAGCTCCTGTTGCTGGGCTGGGCAGGTCAGCCCCCCCCGCCCCCCTCCCGCCCCCCCCACCCCCCTCAGGGGCCGTTAAGGGGGGCCCCTCCCTCTGCCCTGGGACCATCGCCCCCCCCCACGGGACAAAGTCAGCACCACAAGGGTCCCTTGTCAACCTCCAAATTCCTCTGAGGCAGGACGGGGCCACATGCCTAGCCAGGGGCCACCCGACACCCAGGGGCCACACACCGCCGTGGGGCCCCTGGGGCAGTCTGACGAGAGCTGATAAAGCTTAGGTGGGGTGTGGTTCCAGAGTAGTGCACTCACCTGTGGGCCCCTGAAGAGAGAGGAATCATCTACCTGTGGGCCCCCGAGGAGAGCAGAACCATCTACCTGTGGGCCCCCGAGGAGAGCAGAACCATCTACCTGTGGGCCCCTGAGGAGAGCAGAACCATCTACCTGTGGGCCCCTGAGGAGAGCAGAACCATCTACCTGTGGGCCCCTGAGGAGAGCAGTGCAGGTTCTACTCAAGTGCGTCTCCAGAGGCTCCCGGTGCCCTCACAGGTCGGGCCCCTGACCGGTCGGGCCCCTGACCGTCCCTCCGGCCGCCAGTCGGCTCCGCTCCGGTCCGGCCGTTGTCTGGAGCATGCCCCCCGTTCTGGCCTGAAGGACCCCCGCGCTGCGACCCAGCCCAGAGCGGCCGCACCACGGTAAGGGTCCATGTTCACCGCGCCGTCCGCTCTGGGGCCGGCCCCAGAGCGGCTCCCGCTGGACGCTGGACGCTCCGTCGTCTGTTGTCTGAATAGTTAGTTCGTGCGAGACGGTGATAAAACAAGCCGATGAAGTCTAGACGTTTCCTGGAGGGATCGGGACCAGACGCAGCAGACCGGGGGTCTGTGCTGAGGAGGGCGAGCCTTGGGGTCGCTTTCAGGATTTATAACCGTCTGCTGAAGGAGAAGCAACACTTCCCCTCTCTCTCTGTCAGTATATCTGACTATGTATAAGTGTGTCCCTCTCTCCCTTCATCTCCCCCCCCTCTCTCCCTTCATCTCCCCCCCTTCTCTCTCCCTTCATCTCTCTCTCTCTCTCTCTCTCTCTCTCTCTGTTAATCATCTCTCTCTCTCTCTCTCTCTCTCTCTCTCTCTCTCTCTCTCTCTCTCTCTGGAGAAGCTTTGAAGACTAGCGTTAGCGTTAGCACTCTGTTTGACCGCTCCCGGGCCGTGCTCTCGCCCCGCGGCCCCCCCCGCTGAGCGGACCCCCGGGTGGGCCGGGCCGGCGGAGGAGGCGGAACACCGCGTTAGCTCGTTCATTAGCGTGCTAATCAAGCCAGCTGCCAGGCAGTGAGCGCGGCTTCAGATCCCCGTGATAAAAGCACGGCTCTGAGCCGCGCCCCCCCCCCCCCCCCCCCCCCCCCCCCCCGGCATCAAGCTACCGCCCACAGCAGGGGTCCGCCCGGGTCACATGACAAAAAAACACTTCCATTGGATTGATGTGTTAATTAGAACGTAATTAACACATCCATCATGTACGCCGCTGTGATCAAACACTGCAGTAGCGGACATTCTTTGCAACAAAGGTTAACAAAGGTCAACAAAGGTTAACAAAGGTTAAAAGCAACAGGGAGGAATTTTCAGCCGTCCTGTAGACGTGTTGAGCAGGACGCGCTGACCCCTGCTCCGTAAGGACACGTATTTGAACAAACCACTGGATGACTAAATAACCTGTTGAATACAGCACTGCGGCCACCAGGGGGCCCCAGAGAGTAACTAGAGGGGCTCCCGGGAGCCTTCATAGAAAACACTCAGGCCCGCTGAAGGCTGTGACTTCATGAAGTTATATAAGCAACCATTTATACAGCTTCAAACAAGTATCTCAGTTTGGGTAAGCCACGAATGTATAATGTCGTTAGCTAGCTGCTAGCTGGTCTCTAGAAGCCCAACGGCTCGGGGGAAGACCAGATGAGACGATTAAACGTGGGTCCACTACCAATGAATACAGTCCGGCGTGGTGCCGCGCCTCGGTGTGAATGCTAATGGTATTCGTGGCGGGAATGCCCCGGTGGAAACATAAGCTAAATGATCATCGCTCCGAGCTAACGTTGTGTCATTGCTCCCCCCTCAGGCACCAGACGCCATGTTCCTCCTCCGATGGACGCTCGTGCTGGCGGCGGTGGCCAGGGGTGAGTCACTCACCCACCGAGCGAGCAGACAGCCGACACGAGCTACGCCCCGTCTCACCGGAACGGGGTACTGGGTGTTTGGAGATAAGGGATTTAGTTATTAATAGAATTAAACCACGATGAGTGGTCGGGACTTGGCTGGTGTTTTAAAAAGGTGATGGTATTTTAAGGAGATTTTATTTGAAATATAATCGAAGCAGACTTATTTGTCTTTTTTTTTGTATTCAATATAGAATTTATACGGGCTTATCTGTCTGTATAAACAGGAATGAAAATAGGAAAGTGCCCTAGAGAGGGAATGACGTAGCATAGGGCCGCATGACAGAATGGACAGGTGGAGATGAAATAGACAGTGGTTGGGTGGTTCCATTCCCTAATCCATCCCTAATGTCCACAGCCTGACCTGTAGGAACCCTTGAGCAAGACCCCACCCCTTCCTGCTCTTTCATAAATTTTCTTTGGATAAAAGCGTCTTCTGAATCAGTGGTTCTCAAATGGGGGTACGCGGGGTACTTTGGGGAGCTGCAGGGGGTACTCAGAAAAGAAAAGAAGCTTTAAATTTGCCAACAGTTGCATGAAGCACAGGCC
>NC_140286.1:13963553-13978553 GCF_964030765.1 Micromesistius poutassou
TCAAAGGGTAAATGTAGTGTATTAGGGCTACTCTGATTTTCCCGGTTTTTACAGCAGACCTCCTCAAAAACATTTCGTGCTCATGCGCACAAAAGTTAATCTATTGAATCGTGTCCCAGAGCACGATTGTCTGACTTTTTTCGTTCTACGCAGAACGAAATGTTAACCCATGCGTTGGAGCGTTTCTCAGAATATAAACATGTAAGGTCTATATATATATATATATATATATATATAATAGAATTAATCTAGATTAATCTAGATTAAAATGGCTCATTAGAATTCTGCCGAAGGCATTCATAATATGTGTGTGCTACCTAAATAATGACTAAAAGTAAGTCTTTGAGAACGGGTTTCTCAAGCCAGGTGGCGCATTAGACCAGGGGCTCATCTCCTGTTTCCAAAATGCATCACAAACTCTAGTATAACTTACTACACGCTTACTATCACAAACTCAAACACGGGAAAATATAACGGCACCGGGACGCGCCCTCGCTACAGGTCCACGGCACGCTCGTCTCCGGTGCGCGTCGCGGCAGCAGCGGCAGCCGGGGCGGCGGTGGGGGCGGCGTTGACGGCAGACGGCTGGTACGCGTCCGCCTACCGCCGTACCAAGGCGGGCAGCTCGGAGGAGTGTCATCGCTCACCCAAGTTGTTTCTATTATCATTGCTACATTGTCTCCAGCATATGGCGCGATTATGGACATTATATTTTATTAAACACTCAGCTTCTGTTTACTTCAACTTTGAGAATAGATTAACGGCGATATTTTTTTTTATCGCCCGATAAGAGTCTCGCGTTAACGCAGCACGTTAACGCCGATAACGGCCCACCACTAATATATATATATTTATATTTATTTATTTATTTATTTATAGCCTATAGGGTGACCAGATGTCCCGCTTTGTGCGGGACAGTCACGCATTTCCACTTTTTACAAATTGAGACGTTGTCCCGCATTGTTATTGATAGTTATTGACTCGATTTTTTAAAATGCGTGTTTTATAATCTGGCATTTATCAAATAGCTGTGTGCGGAGACAGCAGTGAGGGCTGTCTTCAGGGGGCGGGGCGGGCCGTTTGATCATGTCAATCAAACTGGGACGCGGACGCAGGTTAAGGGAACACCCACCAACATGATAATGAAGATAATAAGAAATTATTTCCTGGGACTGGGAACGCCTCGGGATCCCCCCGTCAGAGTTGGTCAATGTGGCCCGGGAAAGGGAAGTCTTTTTAATGTGAAAATGGTGGACATACTTTATAATAACATGGTTGCTATGACGGTTGCTATGGACGCTGAACCCAGCAGCTCGCGTGCCGTTTAAATCATGGCTATAAATGTTTGTCTTTGCTGATTATGTTATTTTATGTAACCGTGTAGGCCTAATGATGTTCTCTTATTTAACAACTTAAAAAAAACGTTAGTAAATTTTTTAGAGCAGGTATGGCGTCTTCTTTCTTGTGATTTAATAGAGTGGGTTAACAGACCATTTTCTTTGCTTCGAGGAGGTCTGGTGGTCTTCGTATATAATAAATAGATAAATTAATTGGGAATTTATTTTCGACTTCAGAAGGGGGGGGCTGCGCAGGATTCGTCAAAACAAGTAGGCTAAAATAATCTAATTTATCAGAATTTTTCAGCAGACCCCCTCAAAAACTGAAACTAACCACGTCCCTTAAACCCAGTCTCATTCCAGATTGAAGTAAAACTGCGTTGGTCCACAGCGGAAAATGCATTACGGCTCTGAACATGTGACACGCCTACATTTTTTTGGCCCATTCTTTTCAATGGGCCTGCGTCCACGTCACGTGACTTGCTATGATGGTTGCCATCGATTGCCCCCCATATCTTTCTATTTTCCGCAGTTTAGACTTGTATAATTAATAAGTTTGTTGTTATCAACTTGTTTTGTAATCTTTTTTTTATCTCTGTTTGGTGGCTAGTTACGTCACTCTGAGAGATGCGCACGGACATATTTGGTAGTGACACAGCCTATAACCTATAGCCTATAGCCTATTGATTATTTAACGAGGCAGGGTTATTTGAAATAATTCATTAAGTTATCATGTGTGAGAGGTCATTCCTCCTCCTGAGTGTGTATTGACTATTTCTGGTGATTGAAATCCTCATTGCAAGCTTCCTATTTGTACCCCTACTGTCCACAAGCACACCCCCCCCTCCCCATATGGATATGGAGAATTGTTGCTACGGCCCAGTGGTGGTGGTGTCATATATATGAAAGAGGGCATTCAAATATACTACAATGAAAGCAGGCCGAAGCCCTAAAGGAAGTGATGCAATAAGTAACTTCTGAGTCAAGGCCAGTAACAAGTAAGCTATAGACCTGGGGTCTCTTTTTTATCAACGGGGGTCGCAAAGGACGATTATCAACTTGGGGGCACCAGCCCTACAAGAAATTACTTACCAAGTGCTCCATCTGATCTTGTTGCACTTCACCGGCTCGCTTGCAAGATTTTGGCCTGAAGTTCTTCTCAGACCTACACCCTGGCCATCCAACATGCATATCTGAGAATCAGGCCTCTTTTTAATAATGACAAAAAGTTATGAGAGAAATGCACATTAACTTTTTGTTATCTCATAAGGGGCGTGGTGCTGGCTCCTTTTGACCTTTTGACCCCAGACTTCAAAAACTTGTCCACAGGCCAGCTGTGTCTACACACCTTAAGGCACACATTAACACCTCCATCCCATCAAAAATGGGGACTAGAAACTAACCTAGTCTTATTCACATTTACCTTACTGTCCGAGGTCACGCCCCTTTTCCCACCTTTTCGAGATAGCTAGAGATGCCAAAATGTATACACACATTTCCCAGGGTCCTGAGAATAACATATCTGAGATTTGGAGTTCTAGCCCTTACAGAAAAAAAGTTTTCCAAAATAGACAGTTTTTTGGACAAAGCCTCTCAGAAGCGTTGCGTGTAAGACCTAGTGGATCAGAATGTGGTGGAAAGAAAGTTTTTGGGATAGGAAGGTCATACCGCCCTGAAACTTGACTACCTTATTCTAGGGCCTAACTGGGACCCCCACACCGAAACTTGGCCTTCTCGGACCCCGAGGGCAGGGAGGGGGGGGTCTGAGGATTAGGGTTAGGGTTAGGGTTAGGGTTAGGGCCGGCTTTTTTCCAGAGACCCACAATTTTCACAGAGTAATCCCAAGATGCACCCTGAAGGTCTAATGGACAAGATTCTATCTCTTGTCAACTAATTTATTAAGCTTACTGCTTAATGTCCTTGCCTCAGCCACCTATTGCATCACTTCCTTTAGGGCTTCGGCCTCCTAATGAATCACTTTAGTATATTTGAATGCCCTCTTTCATTTATATGACACCACCACCACTGGGACGTGGCAACAATTCTCAATATCCATATTGGGAGGGGTGGGGGGTGCTTGTGGACAGTATAGCCTACTAGACATAAATAGGAAGCACACTCAGGAGGAGGAATGACCTCTCACACATGATAACTTAATTAATTGTTTCAAATAACATGCCTCGTTAAATCAATGAGCTTGATGTTTTGCTTTCATGAATAGGTTATAAGCTGTGTCACTACAAAATCTGACCATGCGCATCTCTCTGGGTGACGTGACTAGCCACCAGACAGGGATTAAAAAAAAAAAAAAGGTCAGAAAGTCAAGTTCAATGCAAAAGTAACTTATTAATTATAAGTCTAAACTGCGGAAAATAGAAAGATATTACAAGGTGAATTTTGAAGGACACCTTAGAATATCTGTCTATTTCCTAGCCAGCGGACCCTAGTTTACGACAAAAACAACACAATTGACGGCAGCTCAGTTGCCGCACTTAACCAGAGACACTATAGAAGGAGTAGAAGGACTTTGACATAAAATTATGCAAATTAGAAATAATAATAATAATTATAATATTATTATTAATTAATTATTACAAATTATGTCGTTAACGTGGTTCGGAGCAGAGCTATGAATGAATGTCATGTTACAATGAATGTTTATGTTTGAACTCATGAAGTCGTTTGCAACGTGAACGGTGCATACATTGTGTACATTAATGTTTAATCGATTAATAATAATTTAATGAATAAATAAATTAACATCACAGCGTCCCGCTCCTATCACAGGAACCTAGAATCAATATGTTCGGGGGTTTGTTCAGAATATTGTGCATATAACGTGTAGGCCTACATGTATTAAATGCAGGATATATGCGTGGATGTTACAGAAAATGAAATAATGGCCAGTTTGTGTAGTCGATGGCAACCACCATAGCGCCATAAAATCCTGCGCAGCCTGCCCCATATTTTGTCGAAAATAATCTCCCGATTGAAATCCATTGGTTTAATATTGAATTAATAATATATATATTTTTATTTATTATTATTATTAATTAATATATATAAAAACATACAATTATTTAGTCATAATATTATAAGTAGACCACGTAGCTATGTAGCTTATTGTTATAACAAGATCTGTATCTGATCATTGACATAGGCCTACATATTTATAGGCCTATATGTATTTATTTATTTATTTATTATATAGGCCTACGGAGACCACCAGACCTCCTCGAAGCAACGAAAATGGTCTGTTAACCCACTCTATTAAATCACAAGAAAGAAGACGCCATACCTGCTCTAAAAAATTTACTAACGTTTTTTTTAAGTTGTTAAATAAGAGAACATCATTAGGCCTACACGGTTACATAAAATAACATAATCAGCAAAGACAAACATTTATAGCCATGATTTAAACGGCACGCGAGCTGCTGGGTTCAGCGTCCATAGCAACCGTCATAGCAACCATGTTATTATAAAGTATGTCCACCATTTTCACATTAAAAAGACTTCCCTTTCCCGGGCCACATTGACCAACTCTGACGGGGGGATCCCGAGGCGTTCCCAGTCCCAGGAAATAATTTCTTATTATCTTCATTATCATGTTGGTGGGTGTTCCCTTAACCTGCGTCCGCGTCCCAGTTTGATTGACATGATCAAACGGCCCGCCCCGCCCCCTGAAGACAGCCCTCACTGCTGTCTCCGCACACAGCTATTTGATAAATGCCAGATTATAAAACACGCATTTTAAAAAATCGAGTCAATAACTATCAATAACAATGCGGGACAACGTCTCAATTTGTAAAAAGTGGAAATGCGTGACTGTCCCGCACAAAGCGGGACATCTGGTCACCCTATAGGCTATAAATAAATAAATAAATATAAATATATATATATATAGTGGTGGGCCGTTATCGGCGTTAACGTGCTGCGTTAACGCGAGACTCTTATCGGGCGATAAAAAAAAATATCGCCGTTAATCTATTCTCAAAGTTGAAGTAAACAGAAGCTGAGTGTTTAATAAAATATAATGTCCATAATCGCGCCATATGCTGGAGACAATGTAGCAATGATAATAGAAACAATTTGGGTGAGCGATGACACTCCTCCGAGCTGCCCGCCTTGGTACGGCGGTAGGCGGACGCGTACCAGCCGTCTGCCGTCAACGCCGCCCCCACCGCCGCCCCGGCTGCCGCTGCTGCCGCGACGCGCACCGGAGACGAGCGTGCCGTGGACCTGTAGCGAGGGCGCGTCCCGGTGCCGTTATATTTTCCCGTGTTTGAGTTTGTGATAGTAAGCGTGTAGTAAGTTATACTAGAGTTTGTGATGCATTTTGGAAACAGGAGATGAGCCCCTGGTCTAATGCGCCACCTGGCTTGAGAAACCCGTTCTCAAAGACTTACTTTTAGTCATTATTTAGGTAGCACACACATATTATGAATGCCTTCGGCAGAATTCTAATGAGCCATTTTAATCTAGATTAATCTAGATTAATTATATTATATATATATATATATATATATAGACCTTACATGTTTATATTCTGAGAAACGCTCCAACGCATGGGTTAACATTTCGTTCTGCGTAGAACGAAAAAAGTCAGACAATCGTGCTCTGGGACACGATTCAATAGATTAACTTTTGTGCGCATGAGCACGAAATGTTTTTGAGGAGGTCTGCTGTAAAAACCGGGAAAATCAGAGTAGCCCTAATACACTACATTTACCCTTTGATGCATTTGTTGTTTTGACACATAAATAGCTAGAGGGTGCATTGTACTATCTGCGCACACCCCTTCTATAGTCGAAGAAAAAATCCAAATTGAAAGGCTATGGTTTGAATTTCGTTCTGTGTAATACGAAATAAGTCAGACAATCGTGCTTTGGGACACGATTCAATAGATTAACGTTCGTGCAAATGAGCACGAAATGTTTTTGAGGAGGTCTGCTCTTAAAAGCAGGGAAATCAGTTGTATCCCTAATACACTACATTTACCCTTTGATGCATTTGTTGTTTTGACACATAAATAACTAGAGGGTGCACTGTACTATCTGCGCACACCCCTTCTATAGTCAAAGAAAATATCCCAATTGAAAGGCTATGGTTTGAATTTCGTTCTGTGTAATACGAAATAAGTCAGACAATCGTGCTTTGGGACACGATTCAATAGATTAACGTTCGTGCACATGAGCACGAAATGTTTTTGAGGAGGTCTGCTCTTAAAAGCAGGGAAATCAGTTGTATCCCTAATACACTACATTTACCCTTTGATGCATTTGTTGTTTTGACACATAAATAACTAGAGGGTGCACTGTACTATCTGCGCACACCCCTTCTATAGTCAAAGAAAATATCCCAATTGAAAGGCTATGGTTTGAATTTCGTTCTGTGTAATACGAAATAAGTCAGACAATCGTGCTTTGGGACACGATTCAATAGATTAACGTTCGTGCACATGAGCACGAAATGTTTTTGAGGAGGTCTGCTCTTAAAAGCAGGGAAATCAGTTGTATCCCTAATACATTACATTTACCCTTTGATGCAATTGTGGCTTTGGCATAAAAATAACTAGGGTGCAGTGTACTATCTGCGCACACCCCTTCTGAAGCCTCTCTCTCTCTCTCTCTCTCTCTCTCTCTCTCTCTCTCTCTCTCTCTCTCTTTCTCTCTCTCGTTTCGTTCTGTGGAGCACGAAAAATACGTTTCAGTCTTTGAGGGGGTCTTCTGCAAAATCGGAAATATTGACACACACACACACACACACACACACACACACACACACACACACACACACACACACACACACACACTGCATTGGTTTACATTTCATTCTATGTAGCACGAAGAAATCGGAGAAACGCTCCCATTCACGATGCATAGGTTTACATTTCGTTCAGCGTAGCACGAAAAAAACGCTGCCACTCAAAATGCATCGGTTTACATTTCGTTCTGTGTAGCACGAAATAATCGGAGAAACGCTCCCATTCAGAATGCATTGGTTTACATTTCGTTCTGTGGAGCACGTTCGTTTCATTTTTTGAGGAGGTCTGCTTAAAGATCGGAAATATTGACATACATATAACTAGAGGGTGCACTGTACTGTCTGCACACACACACACACACACACACACACACACACACACACACACACACACACACACACACACACACACACTCTCTCTCTCTCTCTCTCTCTCTCGCTCTCTCTCTCTCGTCTGAAAAACGCTGCCATTAAAAATGCATTGGTTTACATTTCGTTCTATGTATCACGAAAAAAATCGGAGAAACGCTCCCATTCAGGATGCATCGGTTTACATTTCGTTCTGTGTAGCACGAAAAAAACGCTGCCACTCAAAATGCATTGGTTTACATTTCGTTCTGTGTAGCACGAAATAATCGAAGAAACGCTCCCATTCAGAATGCATTGGTTTACATTTCGTTCTGTGGGGGACGTTTGTTTCAGTTTTTGAGGAGGTCTGCTTAAAAAATCGGACATATTGACATATACTGTATATAACTAGAGGGTGCACTGTACTGTCTGCACACACACTCACTCACTCTCTCTCTCTCTGACGCTGCCATTCAAAATGCATTGGTTTACATTTCGTTCTGTGTAGCACGAAAAAAATCGGAGAAACGCTTCCATTAAGAATGCATCGGTTTACATTTCGTTCTGTGTAGCACGAACAAATCGGAGAAACGCTCCCATTCAGAATGCATTGGTTTACATTTCGTTCTGTGTAGAACGAAAAAAGTCGGACAATCGTGCTGTGGGACACGATTCAATAGATTAACGTTCGTGCGCATGAGCACGAAATCGCGTGATACCGGGTTGGGTGTTAGTGGTAGTGTGTGGTGTTAGTGGTAGTGTGTGGTGTTAGTGGTAGTGTGTGGTGTTAGTGTGTGGTGGTAGTGGTAGTGTGTGGTAGTGTGTGGTGTTAGTGTTAGTGTGTGGTGTTAGTGGTAGTGTGTGGTGTTAGTGGTAGTGTGTGGTGTTAGTGTGTGGTGTTAGTGGTAGTGTGTGGTGTTAGTGGTAGTGTGTGGTGTTAGTGGTAGTGTGTGGTGTTAGTGGTAGTGTGTGGTGTTAGTGGTAGTGTGTGGTGTTAGTGTGTGGTGTTAGTGGTAGTGTGTGGTGTTAGTAGTAGTGTGTGGTGTTAGTGGTAGTGTGTGGTGTTAGTGGTAGTGTGTGGTGTTAGTGGTAGTGTGTGGTGTTAGTGGTAGTGTGTGGTGTTAGTGTGTGGTGGTAGTGGTAGTGTGTGGTAGTGTGTGGTGTTAGTGTTAGTGTGTGGTGTTAGTGGTAGTGTGTGGTGTTAGTGGTAGTGTGTGGTGTTAGTGTGTGGTGTTAGTGGTAGTGTGTGGTGTTAGTGGTAGTGTGTGGTGTTAGTGGTAGTGTGTGGTGTTAGTGTGTGGTGTTAGTGGTAGTGTGTGGTAGTGTGTGGTGTTAGTGTTAGTGTGTGGTGTTAGTGGTAGTGTGTGGTGTTAGTGGTAGTGTGTGGTGTTAGTGTGTGGTGTTAGTGGTAGTGTGTGGTAGTGTGTGGTGTTAGTGTTAGTGTGTGTTGTTAGTGGTAGTGTGTGGTGTTAGTGGTAGTGTGTGGTGTTAGTGGTAGTGTGTGGTGGTAGTGTTAGTGTGTGGTGTTAGTGGTAGTGTGTGGTGTTAGTGTGTGGTGGTAGTGTTAGTGTGTGGTGTTAGTGGTAGTGTGTGGTGTTAGTGGTAGTGTGTGGTGTTAGTGGTAGTGTGTGGTGTTAGTGGTAGTGTGTGGTGTTAGTGTGTGGTGTTAGTGGTAGTGTGTGGTGTTAGTGGTAGTGTGTGGTGTTAGTGGTAGTGTGTGGTGTTAGTGTTAGTGTGTGGTGTTAGTGGTAGTGTGTGGTGTTAGTGGTAGTGTGTGGTGTTAGTGTGTGGTGTTAGTGGTAGTGTGTGGTGTTAGTGGTAGTGTGTGGTGTTAGTGGTAGTGTGTGGTGTTAGTGGTAGTGTGTGGTGTTAGTGTGTGGTGTTAGTGGTAGTGTGTGGTGTTAGTGTGTGGTGTTAGTGGTAGTGTGTGGTAGTGTGTGGTGTTAGTGTTAGTGTGTGTTGTTAGTGGTAGTGTGTGGTGTTAGTGGTAGTGTGTGGTGGTAGTGTTAGTGTGTGGTGTTAGTGGTAGTGTGTGGTGTTAGTGTTAGTGTGTGGTGTTAGTGTGTGGTGTTAGTGGTAGTGTGTGGTGTTAGTGTGTGGTGTGTGGTGTTAGTGGTAGTGTGTGGTGGTAGTGTTAGTGTGTGGTGTTAGTGTTAGTGTGTGGTGTTAGTGGTAGTGTGTGGTGTTAGTGGTAGTGTGTGGTGTTAGTGGTAGTGTGTGGTGTTAGTGTGTGGTGTTAGTGGTAGTGTGTGGTGTTAGTGTTAGTGTGTGGTGTTAGTGGTAGTGTGTGGTGTTAGTGGTAGTGTGTGGTGTTAGTGTTAGTGTGTGGTGTTAGTGGTAGTGTGTGGTGTTAGTGGTAGTGTGTGGTGTTAGTGTTAGTGTGTGGTGTTAGTGGTAGTGTGTGGTGTTAGTGGTAGTGTGTGGTGCGGCCGTCACAACACTGCGTCTTCAAATGTTATGAACAAATAAAGTCAGCATTCTCACCATTATGGTTTTTAATTTTATTGACTCATGGGATTCATATTATTCAGATAAAAATGTCTGTTTATGATTGTTAAGGTCACTTGCTTAGTCATTGTATCCTCATTACTAAAGAGAGTTTTAACTTAAATATTCTCTTTTAGTTATGTTAGCTCTTGAGTCACTTCTCATCTGGGAGGAATGTGTGTGTAGGTGTGTGTGTGTGTGTGTGTGTGTGTGTGTGTGTGTGTGTGTGTAGGGTGTGTGTGTGTGTGTGTGTGTGTGTGTGTGTGTGTGTGTATGTAGGGTGTGTGTGTGTGTGTGTAGGTGTGTGTGTGTGTAGGGTGTGTGTGTGTGTGTGTGTGTTAGTACATGTATGTAGTTGATATTCTGTGTTTTCTCTCTCCAGAGGAAGAGGAGGGTGAGCGGGAGGAAGAGGGGGCGTGGCCTACCGCTGACTACCTCAGCTTCGTCAGTAAAGGTCAGTTTGTCTTTACTCACTAGTTTAATAATCATACCATAAAGGTCCTTCAGATAATAACTATCCCCCATAACCCCCCTCCCTGCCTCATCGCTACGGAAACACTTACATTTAGGGCATTTAGCAGACGCTAAATGTTATCCAAAGCGACTTACAGTTAATACACCCCTACGGTGGAGTCAACCACGCAGGGCGACAGCCAGCTGGTCAGGAGCGGTTAGGGTTAAGCGTCTCGCTCAGGGACACATCGACACCAGGAGGAGCCGGGGATTGAACTAGCAACCTTCTGGTTACAAGTCAACCTGCTCTTCCCTGAATGACAGAGCTGGAGGCGGAGACACAAGGGGACTTCATTACCCACAATTCCTCAGCCAGTGACCCAGGTGAGCCACGGTTTTAGAGCCAATATCTCGTTTTATTTGAATTTTACTTTTCTTGTTGAGCAAACGGTGTTTCTTGCTCTTATATAAACTTTGTAAAATGAATTGAAGTTATGAGGTTAGCTCAAGATGAAACATGTGGTTTCTCCCAAAAGGGGAACATAGGGAACATAAGGTTTCCACATCCATTTCCACAACCCTGCTGTCTTAGTCAGTCAACAGAAAGCCGACCAACAGACAGACCAACCGACCCGCCTCCACCCAGACGTAGCGTTAGCCTAGCGCCCGTGGGCATAGCGCGCTCTAATCTCACAGTAAACACGGTTGATCCGGTCATGGAGGGGAAAGGATCATTTAAATAATTGAGGATGTGTATCCAGTCAGGACAGAACTGGGTTAAGCATACGAGTGCGGCTCAAGCGGCGCCTGGGAGGAGATCACCGGCGCCGTCTCCCCCGGGCGCTAACACCACACAGCAGAAGTAGACCCTCGCCGTCCAAACAAACATCGGAGCATCAAAGAGCGACCAGACGTGTCCCCCCCTCTCTCCCCTGTCTCAGCCTCCGCCCCGACGGGGAACCTCAGCGCCTCGCAACACCGCCCGCCGCTGACCCACAACGCACTGGGGCGTGAGGACGGAGGGCCCGCTCTCTCGTCGTCTGAGTCCCACAGCGCCCTCCGGTCTCCTCGTCCGTCCAGACCCCCCCCGGCCGAGCGCTCGTCTGAGGAAGAGGACGACGAGGGGCCGCCACACCACCGGGCCCCGGGCCCACACGGTGAGTCGGTCTCGACCGCCGGTGGCCACTCAAAGCGCTTTGCAACATGGCCTCACGTTCACCCCTTCATGCACGCATTCACCCCTTCATGCACGCATTCACGCGCCGACGGCGGTGTCAGCCGCGCAGGGCGACCGCCGGCTCGTCGGGAGCCGTCTGGGTGAGGGCGTCTCGCTCAGGGGACACCTCGACACGCTAGGAGGAGCCGGGGGTCGAACAGGAAACCTTCCGACCTACCTGAGCTGGTGGACCAGTCGTCCTGGTGGAGAGTTTAGTTTAGTTTATTGGTTTTTGTTAACAGGGACCATGTATAGAACAGGTTCTATACCAGGGTTAGCTAAACAGCTCATTTGCACCTGTGGTCCCTGGGCAGGAAGTTCAAAGCACTATAAAAACATACTAGACATCACAGACAATTGTCAAAAAACAGATAGCAACAACATCACAGTAAAAAAAACAACATACAAAATACATTTGGTGTTATAGATATATATAAAGATCAATGATCCAAGATTGATTCTCTTTCAGCCATGTCTTCAGAGACTTTTTAAAGCTATTAAGACTTGTACAGTCTCTAATATGGAGTGGGATTGAGTTCCATTTTCCAGTTGCTTGGTATGAGAATGCTGATTGCCCAAAAGTGGTCTTCTTAAATTTGGTGAAACAATCACCTCTCATAGCAGCCCTAGATACTCCATACATTGTCCCTGCAGAATGACACACATTGCTTGAGTGGTGGTGGTGCAAGGTCATGGATCAATTTGTACATCAGGCACATGTCGGATAACCAAAGAAAACTATGAAATGTTAACAGGTTATGTTTTTTTATAATGGTACAGTGGTGGTAATTTCTTGGTTTTTTAATCAAAAACTTTCACAGCCTGTTTGTAAAGAGTATACAAGGGTTTCAGAGTAGTCACACCTGCCTGGGACCAGCTTGTAGCACAGTAGGACAATTGTGAAAGGATCATTGAATGCATAAACAGTTTAGCAGCATGTATTGGTAATTGGTGTCTAATATGTCTAAAATTAATCAAACTAACTGACATTTCTGGATATCTTTTTAATATGCTTTTTAAAATTTAGGTTGGAATCAATGATTAAGCCCAGATATTTAAAGTTGTCAACAATTGTAATCACCGCTCCTTTGACAAAGATGTCAGGTTGTTGCTGTGCATTTCTATTGTTGGAGAAACACATACCAACAGTTTTGCTTACATTGAGAGTCAGACAGCTGCTAGTAAGCCAGTCTGAGACTTTGTTTAGCAGTGCAGTGAGTTTTGATGCAGCCTGTTCTCTATTTTTGGCATGTGTATAGATGACTGTATCGTCCGCATACATTTGGATATGGACGTCTGGGCAGAGGCAGGTCATTAATATATAAACTAAATAAAATTGGTCCTAAAATTGATCCCTGTGGGACTCCAATGGTACTGTTTGCAAAGGAAGAGCATGCATCATTAATTCTGGTGCACTGCTTTCTTGAATTTAAATAAGACTCCATCCAAGTCAGAGCATTAGAGGAAAAATTAAACTTTGACAACTTTGACAACAGAACATTATGATTTACGGTGTCAAAGGCTTTTTTAAAATCAAGGAAAACAGCACCAACAACACCTCCATTATCAAGGCTGGATTTAATTTGCTCAATAAAATAGCAGTTTGCTGTCTCTGTTGAATGATATTTCCTAAAACCAAATTGCATAGAGTGCAATGGAAAATGGCCTTGATTTAGATGGTCCATCAACTGGTCACACACTATCCTTTCAGATACTTTGGAGATAACAGGAAGTATACTTATAGGTCTGTAGTTGGTAACATCAGTGACATCACCAGCCTTAAAAACTGGAGTTATCACTGCTGACTTCCAGGCCATGGGAAAAAAGCTATGTTTAATAGACAGGTTGACCAGATGTGTAATTGGAGTGGAGAGGATGTTTTTATACTTCCTCACAAATTCACAGTCACAATCAAAAACATCTTTAGCCTTAGAGTTCTTAAACTGGCCTATAGTTTTAACTATAGAGGGTTCATTCACTTCAGATATGTAAAAAATTGGGAGATTATCATTTGGTGGTGTAATGTTCTTCTCTCTGGGGCCAAATCCTTTCGCTAAATCTTGCACAGAATCAATAAAATAAGTATTAAACACAGAAGAGATTTTAACTTTATCTTGAGTTAAGGTGCCCTGTACTAGTTCAAACCCTTTATCTTTATTATTGTTATGGTCCTTTTTTAGGACCATGTTAATGTTTTTCCAGGTTTGTCTGCTGTTTCCTTTGGAGTCATTGATAATATTGATAAAGAAATTTGCTTTAGACTTTCTCAATTCCCTTAGAACTTTATTCCGTAATTGTTGAAAGGTTCTCCTATCGTGGGCTAACCCAGACTTAATTGCAGTTTTTAATGCATAATCCCTCTGCCTCATTAAGGCCCACACTTGTTCATTAAGCCAGGGCAAGTTTTGCTTTTTTCTGGAGTAAGTGATATTTTTACTGAATTCACTTTTAACTTTGTTAATCATGGTCATTAAGCTCTCAGAAGCATCATCCAGGTTATCTGTGGAAAGGAACTCACTCCAGGAGAGTTGTCTGAATTGGCTTTCAAAGTCATTGATAAGCCTCTTTGGTATGATGTTAAATACCTTTTTACTTTCCTGTTGATACTTAAACCTTTGTTTTGTTAGTTTCCTTGATATTAGTGTCAAATTGTGATCTGATAACCCAGTCAGAAAATTAAATGTTTTAATTACTCTCTCTGCCTTGTTACTAAATATTAGATCAATCTGGGTTTGAGGTGATGGGGTGATTCTGGTGGGGCCTTGTATTAATTGTGTAAGATCAAATTGGTTTGTAATGTCTTTGAGTTTTTTCCTTTTTGATTTCTCCATCCAGTTTATGTTGAAATCACCTAGCAGAATTAGTTCATTGTTTCTGTCAAATTCTTTCAAGGTGTTCCTCAAGTATTCATAAAACTTACAATTTGATGAAGGTGGTCTGTATAAACAAATAAAAGTAAAGGACATCTTGGTAGATAGGATCATTCTTACTGCCATACATTCCATATCTATACAGTTTAGTTCAATTTCCTTGCAGTTGATGTGGTTTTTGACATACATCAATAGCACACCTCCTCTATCTTTTCTAAAAATATTATAACCAGGTACAATATATGCCGTGTCAGGTGATGTGTCCATCAGCCATGATTCTGATAAACAGAGAAAATCGAGATTTTAGTCCATGAGAAGTTTTTCGAGTTGATCTGCTTTTGAAGCGACACTTCGGATGTTTAAATGCCCCCCGAGTAGTCCCTTGGGCTTTGCGTGCGGGTCCCATAGAACTTTTGCATGGTTGGTTGTTTGAAGAAACAGAAAGTTGCGCTGTTTGTGATTGGGAATTTTACTACACACGGAGGACATAGCCAGGAGCACATTTGTCGGTGTGACGTCAGTTTCG
>NC_140286.1:13983553-14061053 GCF_964030765.1 Micromesistius poutassou
TTATTATCTGATTATCCGTCATTGCCCATGTTTTCAAAACTTGACTTCAAATGACCGTTGACACTGGACATTACTCCATTACCCATGATATCTCCCCATGACACCACCCCATTACCCAGGACACCCCTCCATTACCCAGGACATCTAATGACACCACCCCATTACATCTAATGACACCACCCTGTGACACCACCCATCACACCACTCCATTACATTACATAACAAAGTGTACTTCTAAGTCTAAGGAACACAACTAAATGCTGAGTACCCCCCCCCCCCCCCCCTCAGGCCAGGGCCAGGGGCGGTGTGACAAGCTGCAGTGTGTGTGTGACAAGACCAGTGCAGAGTGTATGGCGGCGGCCCACTTCAACCACAGCCGGCCCCCCGCCCAGTGCCAGGGGCCCGCGGCCCCCTGCAGGCGCCGGCCCAGACCCCGGCCCACACCCCCGCCCTCCAGCGAGGAGAGCCGGGAGGCCCCCGGGGGCCACTCGCACATGGGGGGAGGGAAACACACGGCGGCTCCCACCAGTGCACCTGGAGACAGGTACGCACACACACACACACCTGGAGACAGGTACGCACACACACACACACACACCTGGAGACAGGTACGCACACACACACCTGGAGACAGGTACGCACACACACACACACACCTGGAGACAGGTACGCACACACACACACCTGGAGACAGGAACGCACACACACACACCTGGAGACAGGAACGCACACACACACACACCTGGAGACAGGTACGCACACACACACACACCTGGAGACAGGTACGCACACACACACCTGGAGACAGGTACGCACACACACACCTGGAGACAGGTACGCACACACACACCTCGAGACAGGTACGCACACACACACCTGGAGACAGGTACGCACACACACACACACCTGGAGACAGGTACGCACACACACACACACCTGGAGACAGGTGCACACACACACATGGAGACAGGTACGCACACACACACACACATGGAGACAGGTACACTCACACACCTGGAGACAGGTACGCACACACACACACACATGGAGACAGGTACACTCACACACCAGTACCCACCACAACTGTAGAAGCAGTGCATCTGCAGCTCACCTTTCTGACCTCTCTGACCTCTTGTGTGTCTTCAGTGAGGAGAGCGGGGAGGTGAGGCCGCGACCTCCCGCCAGACCCCCGCCCTCCAGACCCCCGCCTCCCCCCTCCACCCCACCCCCTCCTCCTCACCTGGTCGCTGCTGCCTCCAGCGGGGAAACCTCCAGGCCCCAGAGACCCCCGACGTCTGGAGGGACTCGACCCCACAACCACCAGCCCATCAGACCCTTCAGACCCAGCCCCGGGCCCCCGGAGAGACCGGGGCCCCCGGAGAGACCAGACCCCCCCCCGGCAGAGGAGGAGGAGGAGGAGGAGGGGGGCGAGGAGGAGGAGGAGGAGGAGGAAGAGGAAGAGAATAAAAGATGAAGGTGAAGGTTCTCTTCAGCAGTGGTGGACAATCCTTGGGTTTGTCAAAGTAAAAGTCCTGCCATGTTTCCCCATGCGCTCAGCCTAGGTGCAGTTGTTAACGCGTCGATTTCAAAATAAGTGTTTCAAGTTAATAAATTGTTAAACGACTGTAGTGATTTTACTTTGGGGTGGGGAGGGGGGTGTTAATGAGCAGTATCTCTGGGTATAGCGGTATATCTTTGTCCCCCTCATAAACACACCGAGCTGTGTCTCCATGTCAACACTGTTAATCCAATCAGCCGTCCAAAACAGCTTGAATTGTTTGATCTTTCCCACGTGTAAATGTACTGTTCTTGCAATTATTGTACAATAAAATTGAAAAACGGGAATTTAGGAACATTTTGAAAAGTATTGATTTTCTACCCAGTGATTTCAAATCAAAACCATCACTAGGATGATGGACTAAAGACGTACGTCAGGAGAGCAGCCTGGTCCCGTAGAGACACGGTAAGTCTGACATGATGGTGGCGGTGTACAAACACACATCAGATACACGGAAGAGGAGAGATTCTCCTCCTCCGTCTGCTGCGTACGGAGAGAGCTGTCGGCACAGCCACCCCGCGACCCCCGGCCAGGAATAGACTCGCAGCAGGAAGATGAGCAGCTTCTACTGAGGTTTCTTACAGAACTAGAAGGTTCCACTCACTATCACACGGTGACTTCAACTTCAATTATTTATCCATTATTTATACATAATGTGTGATTTATACATTTCCACACTATTTTATTTTGGGAGTAACTTATTCAGAATCTAGTAAATATTAGTTATTTTGCAGTTGACGTTTGATAAACATGAGGTTTGTCACACTGTGACCACATTGCTGTAAGAAACAGGAAACAGGGACGGGTTTGATAGAAAGATTTGACTTTATTTGATTTCAGATACATTCGTGTTGATGCAGAATTCACAGCGGAACAGAGCGTTGAAATCACCATCGATCGTCCTAAACATGTTATACACTTTGTCCAATCGTGCGACAAATAACAAACCATGGAGCCACCAAACCAATCACACCGTTTACAATCGATCTACACACTGCTGGTGCCCACCAGTACAGCACTGGGGGTCGTACTGGGCCGCTCCCAGTGGACTACTTTGAATTGGCAAATTGAAAAGCGTACAGTCCGAGCATTGCATCATTGAGGCGTGAACAAGTGAATCAGAACTAGCTTTAAAAAAAAAGAAAAGATCTTGCATCAAACAAAGAGTTCAGATCCTCCACACTGAAACACGCACCTTGAAACAGATTGAGACTCAACATTATTCCGATTGCTGAATACAATAAAAATACACACAATGAATTGTTCTACTAAACAGACCTATCACGAACACGAAGAACAGGGAGTAGAAGTCTAGTTCCCCAAGTCCCTAAACACCAGTACCTTCTCCCCTCTCCAGGTCAGACCTGGGGTTCCTCTTGACTAGTTCTTAACTAGTACTACTAAGTTGTCCACACAGAACCAGAACCATTATTGAGGCAGTGAGTCGTATCTGTGCTAATTCACCGGTCTCCAGTAATCTCTCCAGAACCTCCGTAAGGTACGTGCTAAGACTGGATGTCTAATGGATCATCACGTTGGAGCAGTATTGTGCATATATATATATGTATATATATAGTACGGTGGTATGGAACGAGAGATCACGATATTGCTGCTGTACGTAACACTGTCCGTAAAATGACACAACGTAGCGACGGGAACTCATCTAAGTCCTCAGAGTACCAGAAACACAACGGTCAAAGTGCACTAAATCATTCACAATTTCCGATATTTATTCACCTTTATTAGTTGGTATTTGTCGCTGTATTTTTTGTTTGCTATCAATCTCTAATCTACATCTAGCACAGCTGAGTGGTAATATAATCCAACCTATGAGCCGCTTGCCAACGTTAGCTAGCCGCTAGCTAGCCGTTAGCCTGTGCTTTTGCAAGAGAAAATCAATTGCCGGGTTCTGTGTATCCTGGTAGAGTCTCCACTGAGCAGACCGAGCGCGAGGTGTGAACTCAAAACACTCGTTAGTATTCAGCGTTGCGCTGTTGTCGCCGAAGGCTGAATATCTTAGCACCCGCCGTGAAATCAAAATAAGAGCATGTGTTTTTCTGTCAGATCTAAATCTATTTATCACAGCCGGGGATTCCACACAGCAGACCGGGCTTTCCACAGAGGACCTTTAAGAGGTGAATCGGCCCCGTTTAATGAAGCCTCATGGGCCAATCATAGCCGAGCGAGGCTAGTGGCCGACCAATCAAAGCGGAGGTTCCCTGGGAACGGACCCGACAAGCTGTGCTGATCGCGGGTCGCTTAGGGAGCTATAGGGAGGTGTTTTGAAGCCCCCGTTTGAGGAGATTCCAGGGCCTGTTGTGTGTGTTTCACAGCTACATGATCTGATAAGAACTAATGCAGGGTTTGTAAATCACAAGTCGTACTGGATGAACTACTACACAAGCACACGCGACGAACAAGCCAACAGAGAGGACTGAGCTCTCTTCATATTAAAAGTATTTTGGCTGGTCTCAATGTTCCAAAAGGACGCCAGCACTGCTGATGATTTTCAAGGTTAGAGCGAACCTGTGCTTTGTTCTACACTCCAGAAACGACCCGCCTGCCGATGTCTGGCAGGCGGGTCGACGACGAACACGGCTATACAAAAATAGAACATAGAACTCTTATAGAACGCTGTATTCACGTGGCAAACCACATTTGAACCTTCGGCCGAAACAAAAGCGCAAAAACACATTTAAAGGATGTACCATCACCAACTGTAAATATGTTAACTAGGTTGATTATTTAAGTCCATAGTGGATAGAACTGGTGAAAACACACTACAGCGCCCCCTAGGGGTTTGTCTGGCTAGTGGATTCCCTAGCATCACATAACGCATGGGTTCCTAGAACACAATGTTACATCATCTTATCACAGTTGGAATAAAATACAGCGAAAATCTATCTGAAATACAGTCCGGTCTCCCCCTCTGCCTTCTCATCCTGTTACACACGACAAACTTACACATAGAGCCAATAGAAACTTTCCATACCTTCCTGGTGACTCAACGGCCAATAAAAACCCTCATCTCATCAAGTCGACCAATAGCAAACCTTGCCCAAATTTCTATATTTGCCAACCAGACGCCAACAGAAACCTTTCACCCTTTCTTGTCTACCTGGATGTGCCCCAACATTTCCACATTCTGTTTCCTGTCATCTTCTGTATCTACATAGACTCCTCCCACCGCGTCTCGCCGCGAGACCGGACTGAACCGGATTAAGCCGGCCTCGGTTCAACTACAAAACGCACACTTTGAACTGGATCAGCTGCTGAGATCTAACCAACGCCACGAGAAGCCACGACTAGAGGAACATGGGTAACACACACACACAAACAGACATACATACACACACACACACACACACACACACACACACACACACGTTTCGTTGACAGTGTGAGACCAGACGGTTTCTCCTATTCCACAGGCACAGCTTCACATGCACAGATAGCGCTCAGCATGAGGGATTATAAAGGTACTTCCTGCTGGTGTGCGTGTGTATGTGTGTGTGTGTGTGTGTGAGTGTGTCTTGTACACAACACTTAAGAGAGAACACAACTAAAGCTGGCATTCTTTGGCAATGAAAGTGTTTTGGTGTCAGGAAGGAACACACACACACACACACACACACACACACACACACACACACACACACACACACACACACACACACACACACACACACACACACACACACACACACACACACACACACACACACACACACACACACACAGCCTTGATGCAGATAAAATGCATCAAGGCGACTCCAAGATGACGCAGGAGACTCAGACACAGCGAGCACGACTCCAGATCAGTCTACGCGCGTCAGGGAGCGTGGAGGGGAACGTGCGCTGGGATTATACCGTAGGGGCACGACTGACAGTAGTACCTGGTTCAGGGACGACTGCGGAGGGAAATGGAACGTGATTGGCTGGGAGAAATGCTTGGTTCTGATTGGGTACCGTACCGGTAGGGCTGGTTCTGAATTACATGGGGGGGGGGGGGGATTCAAACCCGCACACGTTTTCAGCTCTGTATTAAAAGGTAGTTTGAATATCTGGGTTTTCTGCCTCTAGTGCACTATTGCTTAATCGGAAGCAGTATTCCTATGAGTAATATACAATAATATCAATACTATACACACACGCCTCTCTCTTGAACATAGTGGCTGTATTCTCCCAAAGTGCAGGCCCTGCCAAACGCTGTTAATATAGGACACGTTTATATAAAACCGTATTGTTCTCTCACAAAACCCACCATTATATTATGATACACTTTAATACCCACAATGCATCACAAGTACCGTTTTGCATCGGTTGATGCATCCGTTAGTCGACAACATGGCTGCCTCTCACTGGCGGTTTCCTCGTACTACTGTACGCTAGTTTTAGTTTTTAATTGTAGGCAGCTATCGTTAGCCATGGCATAGCTGATGCTTCATATCAATAATAATAATAATATTAATACAAAACACAGTGAATCCTTACTTTCACATCATCAGATGCTGGTTAGAGTATGTGTAAATATTTAATCTTCATCCAAACCATTTTGCCATTTTTGCTGTTTATATTTTGTGGCACGATTAGCAAGCTAGCAATAGCGTAGCCTAGCGGCACCTCATTCAGTACACTGTGGTTTTAACCGCCTGATAGCATGGGGGCTACATGCTGGGAGGAGACTCTAGCTCGGGGATGGGACACTCGGAGCCTGAGGAGGCCTCGGGGTGTGGAGGGCTGAGAGCCCAGGTCTCACTGGAGATATGAACCTGTCGCCTCTCCTGAAAGAGATACGGATCTGTTGGTTCTCCGTCCCCGAGGAAGACCACAACGCTTATTCAAGACTTTCTCACAGAATCTTTTAAAACCAATCGGGGCACAGAGCGAGAGAGAGAGAGAGAGAGAGAGAGAGAGAGAATGCTGAAGAGCGATGTTGATGAAGTTTAATTGAAGGGAAACGTGAGGCTCCTTGAGGCCGGCAGAGGTACTGCAGCTCAAAGCGGCGTCCGGACCCACGCGGCGCTAGCTAGCATACATTAGCAGTACGTGAAGACCACGGCATGAACTGATCCTATTTATACTATGTACAAGACGTGCTCACACTCGGAGAACCTTCTGGTCCAACTCCCCACGGTGGGTTGTGTCTGTGTGTGACTGACAGGAGGTTAGGCTGTGAACCGGTGCTGATGAGGGCCTGATCATTTCACAGCCTTTTAAGTGTTAAACAGGTTGTTAAAAGTAACAAGTTTGTGATTTAAGAAACCAACCCCCCCCCCCCCCCAGACGGTACCTGTGGTGAGAGGTGTGGGGGGGTCAGAGTCCTGGTGCTTTACAACGCATCCCATTAGATCCGATTAATTAAGACCTTGTGCTTCCCCACCGACCCCCCCTCTAAAGGCTCTACAACGTTCAGTCTGGAGGGTTCCTTCTAGAAGTTTTCTTGACAGGTTCTAGACGGCTCCGACTGTGTGTGCGCCCTGGTCAGTAGACGCACAGGTCGGGGAACTTCATCTCGTAGACCGGGACCGACTGGTGCTGGGGGTGGCCGGCCGAGACGGACACCACGCCGGACGGGCTGGGGGGGGGCCTGCTCACACAACACAGCGTTAGCGTTAGCACGGAGCCTGCTCACACAACACAGCGTTAGCATTAGCACGGGGTCCGCTCACACAACACAGCGTTAGCATTAGCACGGGGCCCGCTCACACAACACAGTGTTAGCGTTAGCACGGAGCCCGCTCACGCAACACAGTGTTAGCGTTAGCACGGAGCCCGCTCACACAACACAGTGTTAGCGTTAGCACAGAGCCTGCTCACACAACACAGTGTTAGCGTTGGCACGGAGCCCGCTCACACAACACAGTGTTAGCGTTATAGATGTACACTGTGTTATTATTGTTAGCATTAGCATGTAGCCTGATGTACACATGTTACACTGCCTTAACATATTAATATACATTAGCATTGGTATTGTAATTAGCAAATATTCCAGTTCCATGCAGTTTCTGCCATTAAATCACCCAACTTTGGTCGACTTGTAAATCAAGACGGTATAACTCACCGAATGGTCAGCTCAAAGATCTGGGCCAGTCTGTCGTGCAGCATGTTGGCCTGGGAGAGATGGGGAACACAGAGCCAGTTAGCCTGGTGACCCTGCATTGGAAGGAGAGCCTGCAGCTCAGATCTCTAGGGCCGCTACCTTGGACTCGCAGTGGGCCGCGATCTCCTCAAACGGAGCCTTCTGGAACTTCTCGATCACCTGACGCCTCTTCTCCCGCTCCTGCTCCTCCAGGCCCGTGGTGTCTGCAACCAATCAGAAACACTTATCTGGTGCCTCCACCGATCAGAATGTTTTTTTAACCCGAAGCCGAACCAATAAGAACACCAATCAGAGACCCTGTTAGCTGGACCAATCAGAAGAAACGAGGACCAGCATGAACCTCACCTATGGCCTTCTTCAAGGTCTCGAAGGTGATCTCCTCGGCCAGCTGGGACTGCAGGAAACACAAAGATTAGCTTCCTCCTGTGGCATGACCCCGGCCCAGCACAGAGACAGACGGCTGTCCGGCTGGAGCCCAGAACGAGAGGAGAGCTTCAGTCTGACGCGCTGAGACCAGGACAGAGCAGATGGCTACTGACCACACGGCCAGGGGAAGGGTTACAGGACGCCCCGGGAGTCAGAGTATCCAGAAGATACCAGGAGGGTGGAGGTGACTGACCTGATGGGGAGGGTGGAGGTGACTGACCTGAAGGGGAGGGTGGAGGTGGGGGGAGGGTGGAGGTGACTGACCTGAAGGGGAGGGTGGAGGTGGGGGGAGGGTGGAGGTGACTGACCTGAAGGGGAGGGTGGAGGGTGAGGGGAGGGTGGAGGTGACTGACCTGAAGGGGAGGGTGGAGGTGGGGGGAGGGTGGAGGTGACTGACCTGATGGGGAGGGTGGAGGTGGGGGGAGGGTGGAGGTGACTGACCTGAAGGGGAGGGTGGAGGGTGAGGGGAGGGTGGTGCTTACTGACCTGATCAGGGAGGTTGTTGGGCAGGATGTCCACCTGCAGGGAGATGGTGTCCACAACGCTCTTCCTCCTGGTCAGGCGGTCTTCATCTGGGTGGGGAACACAGAGCGGTCAGCCAGGGCGTCCAACCGCCTACCGTCTCACCAGCTAGCAGACGCTACTAACCAAAGAGGCTCTCAAGGACACCTGCCGTTCAGGAGCAGGGAAGAACCGATGCAGAGACATTAAGGGCGGCAGTATCTCAGGAGGTGGAGCGAGTTGGGCTGGGAACCTGAAGGTTCTTAGTTCGATCCCCGGCTCCTCCTAGATAATTAAGGTGTCCCAAGGAGTCAAGACGCCTCACCCCGACTGCTCCTGACGAGCTGGTTGTCGCTGTGCGTGGTTTACACCGCCGTGGGTGTGTGAATGAGTGTGGGAATGGGTGAATGTTAGGCAATATTGTAAAGCACAGTGGGACGAATCCAACCCGATTCCTGGTGTCCAGTACGACCTGTGCTTACATAATTGGTGGCTGCAGGAGCTTGGCAACGCAGGATGGCCAAGCTCGCTATTACAGTGAGGTCAAAGAGCATCAGACACCATCCTAGTGTCCGGACACTTCTGCTCTGCTCCCGGTCCTCCTACCCACCACTACCTCGACACCTCTCCTCACCCTGCTTTGACACTCTGAATCTAGACTCCGTGGGAGAGGGGAGTGAGGGGAGTCTGTGTGAGGTACCAGTGGCATCTAGCAGGAGAGACCCGGAGAAGCACAGAATAATACTACCAGAGCCATGCCATACGTCTCATGCAAGAGCTGGGAGAAAGACTGTGGGAAACATGTAGTCTTTATTGTGACATACTATTTTAATTTAGACAATTTTGTTTTGAATTTGAATTTACTGAACATCCCATGACCTAATGTTTGTTTACCATTTGTATTTGTCATGTTATTGCTTTGATTTGTCCTCTATGTTGAATGTGAAAAAATAATAATATTTAAACACTAAACGACTGAGTCGGCCAGCTTTAGTTTGTCACTCAGGGAGGGGGGCTGGGGGGGAGGGGGGGGGGGGCACTGTGGACACGCCCCTGTCAGAGAGTCATGGGCCCCTGCACCGCGGCGAGAAGGGGAACCGAGGAAGGTACATTCTCTGGTCCTCGGTGTGCTGTTTGTGTGCGCGTGAGTGAGTCACACACAAGGTCCGTCTCTGACTCACCCGCCCAGAACGTAGCGGAGATGAATAGCATGCTAGCACCGCCGCCGCCACCGCCTGCTAGCGTTCATTATGCAAGTCATAGCTCCGCCGCGATAGCGCTGCATTAGCCTAGCGTTGGCGCCACGCAAGCGGAAAGGTTAGAGAGCGTTAGGATCTTTCATGTCTTCCCCATCAAGGGTTTGTTAAAGACCCCCCTCCTCCTGGTGAGACGTGGAGGGCTCGTAAAGGGAGTATGGAGGAGGAGGAGGACGCACTCTCCGCCTCCGGCTCCTGCTCTCTCTCCCTCAGTTAATAATCACTGCGCCGGCTGCGGCGCCAAGCAGCGGCGAGCCCCCCCACGGGGCAGCTGGTGGCTGTGAGTGTTCGATCGCAGACGGCTGGGTACCAGACTGTGGTACCAGGGGGTCCTGGAGACAGGGAGGGGGTCCTGGAGACAGGGAGGGGGTCCGGGAGACAGGGAGGGGGTCCTGGAGACAGGGAGGGGGGCTGGGAGACAGGGAGGGGGGCTGGGAGACAGGGAGGGGGTCCTGCAGACAGGGAGGGGGTCCGGGAGACAGAGAGGGGGTCCGGGAGACAGAGAGGGGGTCTTGGTGGAGGTAACGACAGACCCCGCATGATAACATTTCAGAGCGTTGGCAATAGGGATGGGTCAGAATATTCGATTATTCGATTATTCGTTCTTGAGGGTCAAAGTCGATTTTTAACATTTAGACCGTTAACATTTTTTCCCATTCAAATAAACAAGAATTAACGGACGGAACTAATGTTGGTTCTGTAGCACTATTACAACACAAACACTGATCACTGTTAAAGTTTTTTTTTTGTTGCGTTTATCATTTAAAAAGGTGCAGTCAGTCAGTTTAAAGTTTAAAGAGCTTTTATCCAAGTCTGAGGAACGGCGTAGCGATGCGTCCGCCCTGGATGAGGGAGAGGGAGACTGAAGTCTGAGCCTCAAAGTGTTTCTGTTTGCTCGGGTCAAGGCCCGCTCTTTATAAACACACCGCACGCTGTTCTCCGCCGAGACGAGGCGTCGGGACCCCGGGTCGTACCCGACGCTCAGGCTGAGCGGCAGCTGCTCCGAACGGAGTCGGCAGCCAGGGGTCAAGGGTCATAGCAACGTCACCATGGCAACAGATGAATGTGTTGCCCGGCCCCTGGAACAACAGGGCTAATTAAATGAACAATAATTAAAAAAAAGGAATAAAAGAGCCAGGAGAGGACACTAGCTTAATTAATGACACCGCTGCTCGTTCATCAGAAATGACAAACGAGCATCAATTAACACATCGGGCGGGGCTTGGGGGGGGAGCAGCTAAATCTGAATATGCTAATTGGCACAACCTATTATAGCCTATAATTAATGCAGCGCTTATCTCAAAGTCAAAAGGTGCCATAGGTACGATTCAAGAGCTGCGATTTCAGTGCAGTTTGTTAGAAATGCAACAGCCATTCGCTAGCAGTGAGTCAAACGCTCTGAAAATATGTCTTTTTTGTTTCCAGCTGTGTCTGCCTCTGCAGGAACCAGTTTCCATTTAAGGTCATTTCTGACCTGGCGTCAGTCCAGGACACCTTTAGCCCCCCCGCTACACAAAACAATATCACACGCCTCCTCCCTATATTACAGGGGACCCCAATAACTACAGGGGTCTGAAACCTCCACCCAGCTTCACTCTTGTTCTCTCTCTGGAAGAAATGCGTCAGGAGGTGGTCAGAGTTCACCTAGACCATGCATAGCCTTACCCCCCGCACCCATTGTATGTTGTACGTCCTGGCACTTAATGTACACACTTATTGTATGTTGTACGTCCTGGCACTTAATGTACACACTTGTTGTATGTTGTACGCCCTTGCACTTAAAAAAAAATAGTACTAAGCATTGCGTAGCATCTTATCCTAGCTCTCTTTAGTACTTAGCATTGTGTAGCATCTTATCCTAGCTATCTTTGTTGTATATGTGGAATGGCTTAACCTAGCGGTCCAAGTGCTCGGCACTTGGTTCTATGAACATCCTTACTGCACCGACAGAGATACATTGTTGTTCCTCTTTCTTCTGACAAATGTACTTATTGTAAGTCGCTTTGGATAAAAGCGTCTGCTTAAAGCCACGAGGGGCTCACCGTCGGGGTGAACCCCCAGCATGTGTCTGTGGACACGCAGGGTATCTGTGTGACCCATTAGAGGCTCCAGTGTTCCTGGCCTTTCACAACTACTGGGTCGGTCTCAGGAGTCGGTGCTTCACGACGGCCCGAGACGGCGGCTGATTGGACCGACATGGTCTCTGTGGAAACAAGACCTTGGGCAATGACAGGGTTGCTGGTTGGAATCCCCACAGGGAGCTCGGAGGAGGTTGAACTCGCCTGTTTACATCACCGTTGTTGATCGTATATTTATACTGTGGTTTGTATTGCTGATTGTTTTTACGTCGTTGAGGTTTTTATTATAAATTGCATTTCATACCAATTTGTGCTGCTGTCACACCTTAATTTACCCCCAGGGAGGGATAAAGTATTTATCCATTCATCTCTCTCCCCTCTCTCTCTCTCTCTCTCACCCTACCTCCCTCCCACCCGCTCTCTCCCTCCCTCTCTGTAAAGTGCAGATGTGCCTTTGTGCAGGATAACTGGTCTTGCATCAACGTGTGTGTGTGTGTGTGTGTGTGTGTGTGTGTGTGTGTGTGTGTGTGTGTGTGTGTGTGTGTGTGTGTTCTACTGCAAATGTGAATCCTGTGAATCCCTATTATATATAATTACTAGCATTCAGTTATATTTCTGAAATACGGTTCAATTAAAATCCCATCTACTTTTTAAATTGTGGTCCAAGAACCATTTGGTCACCATGTAGGGTTCACTACCCCGTCTGAAAACCACAAGTCATATCTACAGTAACCCACATGACACCTAGTTCTGATTGGATGAAAGGATAGGAGGAAAGGATACGAAAGGAGCCTATCATCTTATTCCAGTGTCTATAATCTTAACCCAGTGTCTATAATCTTTATCCAGACTCTAATCTTAATCCAGTGCCTACAATCTTAATCCAGAGTCTATAATCTTAATCTATGCAGACAATACACTTACAATAGACACAGTTGTACATATGCATCGTGTACTTACCACAACAAAAACATCCATAGGCAGGCAGTTAAGAGAAATATGTTTAAATTGTATACAATTATATCACAGATAGCCTTTAACTACAGGCTAATGAGCTACATGCCAACACAACACACATCACGCTAGCACAACAGGAGCACATACTAGAGGGGTTGCAGGTTCTATTCCCTGCATGGCTCAAAAACAAACAGACCAGCGACTGTGTGTGTGTCGGGAGGAGGCTCCGTCCTGCTCGCCCGCTCTCTGGCTCTCCCTGATTACAATCTGTACGACGCGAGCACGAGACGTGTTCGCACGCAGCAGGTACACGGAAGAGCAGACCGTCCGATTCACGTCGTGAATAGCTGCTTGACGCAAAGGTCATCGCAGTAGTCGAGTTCTTCATGTCTCTTCAGATAGCTGGAAAGACATGAACACCACCCCCCCCCCCCCCCCCCCGCCCCCCCCCCTCTCTGTCCCCATCCAGCCCAGAGGACCGGAGACGAGGGGGTTTGGCCGGGGTGGAGCTGCCTGTCGCCAGGTACCTCAAAGAGATCAAAGCGCCGCTTATAATAAGCCGGTGATGACAGACTCTAAATGCCATTCAGGGCTATCTGAAGCTGTTCCATCAGACGAACCTCCGGCACTGATCCCACACGTGAGGAGGCCCTCTCTAACGGCGACTCCTGACAGATCGGTCATCAATCAGCTGGAAACCCTCTGGGGCCACTTCAGAGAGATACCCAAGTACAGGGCCAAGGGGCTCCACTGACGCCACAGCGGCGGAGGTGGAGGTGTGGCTGGGGGAAGCGGGGGATGGGGGTTACATACTGGGGGAGGTCATTGGGCTTTATTGATGAGGGACAGATCCTCTACAGGGGATGGATTCTACACAGTGATCAGAGACCTATTGATAAAGGGAGAGCTCCCATTGCATCAGACATATCTATTGATGCAGTACAGTTATTTTATGGTGGATAACGGTAGAGACTCTACCTATTGATCAGAAACATCTGTCGATAAAGAACAGTTCTTTTGTTTGATAAGGAGAGTTCTTCTACACAGAGACTCATTGACAGGACAGTTCTTCTACGCCAGACAATGAGAGTTATTCTACGTTGATCACAGGGGCCTATTGATAAGCTGGGGATCAGGTGATTGGTTACCTTTTGATGACTGTTTGCACTTGTGAAGAATCTTGCCTACCGTGTACAGGACTGGTTTGACAGGAGAAGGTAAACGTGTTAATACTGTGTTACAGCAATTCCTTCCCTGATATACTCTGTGTATCCTTCAAATGCAAATATTAGTTGAAGGATACAAGAATCTGTACAGGTAGTCAGAAAGACATGGAAGGCTGCTGTTATTTTCCCCGCCTTCAAACACAAATATTGAATCACTGTAAAAATCCACAATGTATTATTTTAGTTTGAAGGGTTGATCGGTAACAAGCTCCAGGCAGTGTTCCAGGACTTCCTGGTGATGATCCTGGTCTGAGTGGCCTCGTGCCGTCACTGCACAGCCGGAGTTTCTACTTTAAAGAGGCCTCTGATCAGGCCTCCTGAAACGGCTTTCAGTCGTGTTTACACGTCATTCATTTCAGCTGAAAAAATATGATTTCAAAATTGGATTTCCTCAGAGAAATCCCATGAGAGGCAGAAAGTGAAATGATAAGAAATCCTTGAAGAGGACTTCAAAAGTGGTCTCCTCTTCCTTCGCCGTAAACAAATTAAGCTCTTTCAAGAGATAGGACAACAACTTCAAAATAATGTTCTTTAGATGATGAATAGCACTCCTACGTTGTAAAGTTGTTTCAGTAAGAGGAAAATGCAGAAGAACACTAAGTTGTGCCTCTACTTAACCACCAGGTATGATGTTTATAAGCCATTAAAAGCCATTTGAAATGGCTTTTAAAAGTGTGCGGTGTCCACCCGGACGCATGATGGCTAGAGCATCCTACCAGCCTACCCATTTGGTCCAGTCCACTGGGAAGGCCGGGAGGTTGATCTTTTAATGGATAATCAACATCACAACATGTGGTCAAATAAGGGACCCTTTAACGACGTTTCAGTCAAACTGCGAGTGCGTACGCAGTGACAGTAACGGCCCGGTCCACCCCACGGGGAGCTGAGGTCCGCCGGTCGAGTCTCACCTGTGACCTGGGGGACGTAGGAGATGGAGAGCCGGTCCACACTGTACCCCGGTCCCGCCAGACACTCGGCCATGTCCAGCGTCTGGAAGTACAGGCTCCGGTCCTCCTTGTCCAGAGAGTCCGGGAGGCTGGGGAGACACGGCGTTTCCATAGTGACCAAACATCCTCTCCACCCCATGGAATACACTTCCTTCATTCAGCCATTTAGCCGACACCTTTAGTCCAAAGTGACATGGTGAATTGAGATGAATGGGTCTTCATGAGGAGCAGGTAGGGGTTAGGGCATCATACACTAAGATGCCTACAGGGTAGGCTGCAGACATTGGGGATCGAACCGGGAACCTTTTTGGCTGAGAGTCAAACCCCTAGCCCCTACCCTGCCCTTATAAAGTGCTGTATTCAATATCTGAGAAGATCTCTCTGAAAGACGGCGGTGGATACGGTGGTAGTGAAGCTACCAATGCTAGTCATGAACGTGAGACTAGGAGGAGGACTTACGGACACTTGTCTTTGAAGATGTGTTCGGGGAGGAGATGCGGGGCGTCCAGGCTCCTCAGCTCCACCACCTGGAGAGGGAGGAGATCAGCTTATACTATAGCTCATCAATATACAGAAGCTAACAGCGACATGCTAGCAATGTGCCTTGCTATTGTGCGGCAGAAGCCAACAGTGTCACGCTAGCGCTGTCCCTTGCTCATGTGCTGCAGAAGCTAAAAGCGTCATGCTAGCGCCGTACCTTGCTAACGTGCTGGCAGAAGGACGGGTTGGCGATCATCTGGCTCAGGAAGTTGAGGTAGGCCGCCACCAGAGCCATGATACCACAGCGAATCACCATGGGCATGTTCTCTTCATTGGCCAGCGCCATGTCCTGCAGGAGCCAATGACAATGCCACCGTCTCATCAATGTGCAGAAGTCATAATACCAACATCTAAAATCTCCTTTGGTCAAAAAAATAAAAATAACTTTATTTCTTCGTTCACTAAAAACAAACAAAAACAAGACAATATTAAGAGCGTTACTCATCCATGGCACATTAAGGGTGCCACTCAGACGGTTCCATTATAAACAGAAATGAAAACATTCAATTGACCGTAACATTTGTTTACGGTCTCTGATGATTGGAATAGTTTTGTGACTTTGAACGATGTCTTTGTCAGATCTGTTCTGGTGGAGCGCAGGAGAACCCTGGAGAAGACAGCAGGAGATACAGCCTTCTCCAGAGTGGAGAGGGGCGAGGAGGGGAGGAGGGGAGAGGAGGAGAGGAATAGGAGGAGAGATGAGGAGGAGGAGAGATGAGAAGAATATGTTAAGAGATGAGGAGAGTGGAGAGGAGGCGGAGGAGGAATAGGATAAGAGCTGAGGAGAGGAGGAGGAGAGGAATAGGATAAGAAATGAGGAGGAGAGTGGAAAGGAGAGGAGGAGGAGAGGAGGGGAGAGGAGATGAGGAGGAGAGGAATAGGTTAAGAGAAGAGGAGGAGAGTGGAGAGGAAATGAGGAGGAGGAGAGGGGACACTGGGATGACCTTCCGACGACCTTTGACCTGAGAGTGTGAATACAGACCGGTCTCCTCACACTCCTCACATCGCTAACAGACTGGGGAGCGAGCGGCGATCATTTTAACCAGCAAGAGGAAGCTGACGAGGAAGAGGCTGTCCGTCTGTCTGTCTGTGACATTTACTAACTGATAGATACCTGCTGTGAGAGGAACCTGAACAGCTGGGCCATGTGTTTTTGTGTGTTCTTGTCGGGGTGTGTGCTATGCCTGTTGTTATTTTTTTATTTTTGTGTGTTGGTGTGTGTGTCTGTGGGGTCTTAACGGCGTCGTCTGCGTGTGTCGGTGCCTCCCATCCTAAATCCTTCTGTTCGTCATTCGGTCCCAGCAGGGGGTCCAAAGCAGGCAGGTCCTTAATGTCATCTGCCATCATTAAGGACCCGCAGTCAAATGAAAAGTTCCTCATGTTTTTATTTTTGTGAATTAGAGAAGAAAGAAAAACACAAAAGAGCAATCATCGCCTGAGTCCTCAGAACCAGAACTTTACTTCAAGTCTCTTTGTTATGTAATCCCACTTTGAGTTGTTCATCCCTCAACCGTACAAACAACTCTTTATATTTACTTTAGGGGATTTGGCTGACGCTTTTATCCAAAGCGACTTACAACCATTCATACACACATTGACACACCGACGGTGGAGTCTACCACGGAAGGCGACAGCCGGCTCGTCAGGAGCAGTCGGGATGAGGCGTCTCGCTCAGGGACACACTCGACACTCAAAGAGGAGCCGGGGATCGAAGCGGCAACGTTCCGGTTACCAGCCAACCCGCTCCACCTCCTGAGCTACTGCCGCTCAAACTTTGAGTTGTTCATCCTCTTCCTCAGTACAAAACCACAACCTGAAAGGGAGGAATGTTTGCCCTGCTGCCCCTGACCCCTGACCCCCCCGGCGGTACCTGCAGAGCGATGGCCAGCCTGATGAGGTCGATGACCACCTCCTCGTTGGCCAGCTCGATGGTGAGCACGGCCAGCGTGGTGAACAGCAGCTCGTAGTTCTTGTGGACGTTGTCCTCCTCCTTGGAGCCCAGGTAGATGTGGCGGTACAGCTGCTGGCCATGCTGAGGGGGAGCAGGAGGAGGAGAGAGGAGGAGGAGGTAAAGGATGATGAGGAGGAGGAGGCAGGAGGAGGCAGGAGGAGACCGGAGGAGAGGAGGAAGAGGAGGAGAGATGAGGAGGAGAAAGATGAGGAGGAGGAGGAAAGAAGAAAAACAGAGAGGAGGGGACAGATAAGCAGAGAACAAGAAAAGATTATAAATGATGTTTTGACAGTTATTTCTGTGGGGTACCAGAAGTACAAATATTATACAAAACAATTTTGAACCATTTATAAAGACAAGACGAAAGTATGAACCACCCTGGACCGATCCCCCAGTGAGGAGAAGGAGCGGGAGAAGGACGGGGGAGCAGGAGGAGGAAGAGGAGCAGCAGGAGGAGGAGGAGAAGCAGGAGCAGCGGAAGGAGCAGCAGGAGGAGGAGCAAGATTAGACCGTTCTCCATGGAGTGACGCATGGCCGCCATGAAGGACGATTATGTATTCCCGTCCCTCCGGGGCGAAACACCCGGGGCCTCACGCCCTCGCCGTGAGGAGCTTGGCGCTCCGGAGGTGGAGAAGCCTCTGATCTCCTCCGTCAACGCAGAGGGGGGCCGCCGCCGCCGCCGCCACCGCCGCCACCGCCGCCACCGCCGCCACCGCCGCCACCGCCGCCACCGCCGCCACCGCCGCCCATCAACGCCTCCCTGCGGCTGCTTCCCACGGCTGACGGCGCATCTAATGAACCCTGAAGTCGTTCCGGATGCAGACGACTGGCCGCTATTCATCGATAATTAACCTAATGAGTGGCCGCTAATGACGGCGGCCGGCGGGAGAGGTGTGCCGAACGCGGCGAGGTGGAGGACCGACCACAGAAGCGGGAGGAGACGAGACCCACAGAGTCCTGGTCCTCACGCCGAGACGAGATGGTAACCAATGGCAACCAGGGCGCATTGTGAGGTGGGGACGGCGGTTAGCATCGGCTAGGGGTACTTCTGCCGGCGTTAACTAGGAGTTAACTAGGAGCTAACTAGCAGACATCAGGTGGAGATTACTGTAGCTAACCAGGAGCTCACTAGTAGACACCAGGTGAAGCTAACCAGGAACAAAGCACAGATTATCATGGATAGCTGCGGTAAAGATCTGGCCATCGGTTCTGTCTACGGTTCCAGGGAGCTGCCCAGTACAACCACAGTCTTCTACTGGTGGACCCTGGGAGCTGCCCAGTGCCACCCCAGTCTCCGGCTGCTGTCTCCTAGCGACCGCCTCCTCCCTAAAGGCTCTCCAGGCCTGGGGGACGGGCCCTGGAGAGCTCCGCGTCTCCCCCCGGCCAGGAGAGGAGGCGCTGGGCTGGAGGGCCTCCATTGAGCCCCCGACAGCCTCTCCACCTTGGAGGGCCCAGGCGGCAGCACAGGACCATTCAGGCTCTATTCAATATGTATATAATATGTGTCGGTTCAGCTACGTCACGCCTGCAGCTGTTCCATGAACCGCCTCCTGAACACGCTGGAAGGTCTGCACACGCAGTGCCAAGGGTCTGGGAAGGGGTTGAGTCTCCCCCATCAGTTGGAGACAGACAGACAGACAGACAAAACAGACAGACAGACAGGTTGGTAGAAAGACAGAAGGACAGCCAGCCCGACTGACACAAAAGACACAGACAGCCAGATAGACACACAAAGACACAGACAGACAGGTAGACAGACAGACAGGATGGTAGACAGACAGACAGGATGGTAGACAGACAGACAGGATGGTAGACAGACAGACAGAGAGGCAGACAGCAGAGCTTGTACCTTTTTCATGAAGGCGACGTCTTGTTTCGAGATCTTCTCTCTCTTGAACTTGAGCGCGGCCACGTTGGGGATGATTCTGGAGGGATGAGGACGGAGAGCTATGAAAACCAGGACCACTTATCCATGCAAACTAATTAAACTATTAGACACCAATTAGAATTGCATACATAATTCACACACACACACACACACACACGTCGGGTGCCTAGCAACCGAGCGGTACCTGATGCCGCGCAGCTTGGCGCGGTTGTCGTGGCGATCGATGATGTTGTGCAGGATCTCCAGCACCAACTGCCGCAGCTCGCTGTCCTCCATCAGGGAGATGGAGAAGAGCGGGTCCAGGAAGGGGGGGGGCAGCGCCGCCACCATGGTCTTAGACTTGAAGCCGGAGGTCACCTGAGGTCAACACAAGACGCCACACTTTGACCTCTGACCCCTCTGGAGGACGGCGGCCCTACGCCACACTTTGACCTCTGACCCCTCTGGAGGAGTCCTACGCCACACTTTGACCTCTGACCCCTCTGGAGGAATCCTACGCCACACTTTGACCCCTCTCCCAGAGCGCTGAGCAGTAGTTCACTAAGTGATTAGCAGTAGTTCACTAAGTGATTAGCAGTAGTTCACTAAGTGATTAGCAGTAGTTCACTAAGTGATTAGCAGTAGTTCACTAAGTGATTAGCAGTAGTTCATTCAGTGTCTGGCAGTAGTTCTGTCGCGGCTACAAATCATAAGTCTGTCCGAATACACAGGACTTGCAACTCTGAGGAGGAGGAGGAGGTGGAGGAGGAGTGGGAGGGGAGTGTTAGGACCAGAGGAGGAGGATGAGGAAGGTGGATAGAGAGAGGGGTTGGTCTAGGGAGGAGGAGGAGAGGATGAAAGACGAGGAGGAGAGAAGAGGCGGATATAAGAAGAAAGGAGGAGGAGAGATGATGAGTCAATCACAGGAATCAAACGGAAGTGTGTGTGTGTGTGTGTGTGTGTGTGTGTGTGTGTGCGTTCCCAGCTGTGTTTGGCTGTCTCATGTCTGAGAGATTAAATGTCTTTCAGAGTAAGAGTGTTGTGCAGAAATATATTTGTTATTTCATGACATCCAGCAGTATGTTTTATTTCGGTATTAGTGTAGAGATGGTTAAGTTTAGTAGATGATGCATTAGTTAAGAGATCGTCAGGTTGAGTAATTAGGTTAGATATGGTTAAGTTAATGTCTTAGATTAGAGATGGTTAGTTTAGATATTAGGTTAGAAATGGTTGGTTTTGGTGTTAGGTAAGAGATGGTTAGATTAGGGATTAGGAAATAAATGGCTGGATTAGGTATTCAATTAGAGATGGTTAAATTTAGCTATTAGATTAGAGATGGTTGGTTCAGGTTTTAGATTAGAGATGGTTGCTGTAGTTATTAGGCTGGTTCTACAATAGCAGTCAGGCTAGATGTGAGGCATTAGCCCGTAGAGATGGATAAACGTAGCATTTGGAAGTAGAAGGTGTCCCCGCTGAGAGCCAAGCAGTGTGACCCACACCATCAAGCGGCCGTGTGACACCATCTGCCCATCATCCTCCACCGCGCCGCACATCAGGGCCTGATTGCTCTGGTCTGCTGCGGCTAATGGGCCCGTCTGGGAGCCGTCCCTGGCTGGGCGCGGGGGCGCTGGCAGGCAGCAATAAGGGATGACAGATTAGGGTTCTCACTCACCATGATGAGGGAGCTCAGCAGCATGGTCTGGATCCTCTTGGTGCCCTGGTGTCTGGAGGAGGACACAGAGGAGAGAGAGGCTGTTAGAGGGGAGAGAGGACGAGAGAGGAGAGAGAGGCTGTTAAAGGGGAGAGAGGAGAGGGGAGAGGAGGACACAGAGGAGAGAGGACAGAGGAGAGGAGAGGGGAGAGAGGATGAGAGTGGAGAGGGGAGAGGAGGACACAGAGGAGAGAGAGGGGGTTAGAGGGGAGAGGAGGACACAGGAGAGAGAGGGGGTTAGAGGGGAGAGGAGGACACAGAGGAGAGAGGAGAGGAGGACACAGAGGAGAGAGGAGAGGAGGACACAGAGGAGAGAGGAGGAGGACACAGAGGAGAGAGAGGGGGTTGGAGGGGAGAGGAGGACACAGAGGAGAGCGGAGAGGAGGACACAGAGGAGAGGAGGACACAGAGGAGAGAGGAGAGGGCAGAGGAGAGATGCAGTGAGCAGAGGGAGACAGAGGAGGAGAGAGGAGGAGACAGAGGAGGAGAGAGGAGAGGAGGACAGAGCACAGACACCGTGAGCAGGAGGAGACAGAGGGGAGAGGAGGACAGAAGAGCAGAGGAGAGAGGGGATATAAGATAAGTCGATAGAGGAAAGGAGAGGAGAAAGAGGGAGGAGAGGAGACAAGACGAGGGAGAGAGGAGAGGATACCTGAAGAGTGTTCAGGTTATTTCTACACCTTTTCAGTCTCCTGCAAATTAAATCAGAGACCATTTCCCCAGCGTGACTACGGCAGCCTGGTTTGACGGTTTAAATCACCAGGACACTTCCTCAGGATGATTCTGGTTCTGATAACCTCAGACTGGCCGGAGGCAGCAGATTGTTTGGCCGAAGCATGGAGCGGAACAACACACCAGACACACACACACACACACACACACACACACACACACACACACACACACACACACACACACACACACACACACACACACACACACACACACACACACACACACAGTCTGAGTCACCCCCCCAGCAGGGGGCTTCTTAAAGGAGCAGTCCCCCAGAAATGACGTCAGCAGAAGCTTTTAGACATCCATTCCGTACTGCATTCTTATTTTATCTTGTAAAATGTACATTTGTAAATTTTTTAAAAGGTTGTCAAATCAATTTTGAATGCCATTACTGTCCTGTTCCGTCTTCCCCGACACCTGAACCCCCATCTGGGACCATCAGTAGCATCGTGTCACATCTCTCCCCAGCCTCTTAGCAGAGGGCTGCCGTCTCGGGAATCAAACACTCAAACCTCACGGACGCCGTTTCCTTTGAGGTCTCATGAGGAATGTTAGCGTTTCATTTGTCCGAGCCTTCTGCCGGAGACAAACTGCCTTACTACCACCACCCTGTCTCTCATCAAATGGGCAATAAAAGGTCTCCACCATGGCTCTACTGAACACGTTATTCATCTCTCTGCTGTATTCTGATTCACGGTCTAACGCTCTTCAGGAGAGAAGGGGAACGGGAGACATTGTCGTCCTGTGATCAGTGATGGAGACGCATCGTCAGACGCGACTAGCGAGCCCACAGCACATGAACTGCACACACACACACACACACACACGGTAAGCTTGATGCCAACAATCTGCTCCCACTTTCAAGGAGAAAAATAAAACACACACATAGGAGACTGAGACGCAGAGAGAGTGTGTGTAACGTCTCACCCTATCTTGACCGTGTCCATGGAGTGGCAGGGCGTCCCGTACACCGGGATCTTCCCCATGATGAACATCATCACCTCCGCACGCTGGTAGTCAGGGAGGTTACCGCCGAAGAACCCTGCACACACACACACACACACACACACACACACACACACACACACACACACACACACACACACACACACACACGGTGTTGAGGATGTGTTTGAATGAAATTTGATAGAAATGCCAGAACTTTAAATAAAGTTTTCCATGCCGATGGTGTTAACGTTGGCGTTATGGAACTGCTTAAAGGTGCCATGACACGCCGCTAGGTGTGGTGCTATAGCCGTCACAAGCCGTTTTGGAAATATGGGCGTGTCCACCTAGATGTGTGCTGGATAGATCAGTCTACCAGCCGGTGGACTGTAGAAAACGTTGCTCATCTACCCGTCACACATCTAGGTGGACACCCCTAGACGCCGTTTAAATAAAGTTTTGTTGTACCGATGGTCTGTATGATGGCGTAAGAGAACGGTTCTAGTAATGTTTTGTCATAAGGATGGTCTTAATGATGGCGTTACGGAACAGTTTAAATAAAGTTTTGATATAAGGATGGTCTTAATGATGGCGTAACAGAACAGTTTAAATAAAGCTTTGCCGTACCGATGGTCTGTATGATGGCGTTACGGAACAGTTTAAATAAAGCTTTGCCGTACCGATGGTCTATATGATGGCGTTACGGAACAGTTTAAATAAAGTTTTGCCGTACCGATGGTCTGTATGATGGCGTACCAGAACAGTTTAAATAAAGCTTTGCCGTACCGATGGTCTGTATGATGGCGTTCTGGACGATGCGCTCCTCGCTCTCCTTGGATCGCCCTGACGACACGCTGGCGGCCGACGCCCGGCGAGGCCCCTCCCCCAGCTCCAGGTCCACGCTGATCCTCAGGTGCTTCAGCAGCGTGTTGAACACCTCCAGCACTGTGGGGCCTGAGAACACACACACACATCAGCACACACATCAACACACACACATCAACACACACACACACACACACACACACATCAGTCAACACACACATCAGTACACACACACATCAGTCAACACACACACACGCCTGCAGAACACACACACACATCAGTCAACACACACACACGGCTGGAGAACACACTCACACACACATCAGTCAACACACACACACACACACACACACACGTCTGGAGAACAAACACACACATCAGTCAACACTAGGGATGGGTCAAAATATTTGATTATTCGATTATTCGTTCCTGAGGGTCAAAGTCGATTTTTAACATTTGGACCGTTAACATTTTTTCCCATTCAAATAAACAAGAATTAACGGGCGGAACTAATGTTGGTTCTGTAGCACTAATAGTTAATCATGTACAGAAAAACAATATACACAATACACAAGCATACATATTAATATATATGCATACAACACAAACACTGATCACTGTTATAGTTCGTTTTTTTGCGTTTAAGATATTAAGTGATTTCTTGCCGATGATCCACGGCTGCCTTTGTGAATGTCGGCACACATCGAATAATCGATTATTCGTTCATACCACCCACTGATTATTCAACCATGAAAAATTTAAGTTATTCACATCCCTAGTCAACACACACACATCAGTAAACACACACAACATCAGTCAACACACACACATCAGTAAACACACACATCAGTCAACACACACAGCATCAGTAAACACACACACACACCTGGAGAGCACACACAACATTAGTAAACACACACACACGCCTGGAGAACACACACAGCATCAGTAAACACACACACACACACACGCCTGGAGAACACACACAGCATCAGTAAACACACACACAAGGTGGACCAGGGGTCAAAGGTCATGGTCTGGGAAACCCTTAGAGCTACTATGCTATCTAGCTAACTAGCTACAGTCACATCCAGCTAGAGGTGGGAGCTATACTATCTAGATAGCTAGGTATGCTATCTAGATAGCTAGGTATGCTATCTAGCTACAGTCACATACCTAACCGGAGGAGGGAGCTTTGCTATCTATCTATCTAGCTAGCTAGCTAGCTAGCTAGCTAGCTAGCTAGCTAGCTAGGGTCACATACCTAACCAGAGGAAGTAGTTATGCTAACTAGCTACGGTCACATACCCAGCCAGAGGTTGGGTGGAGTCGGGCATTCCGGTTCGAAGGCGTTTGTTCTTTTGAACTCTTGAGTCAAACCTGTCAAAAGTATCTTTAATGGTCTGAAGGGTTTTAAGGGTTTGGAACAGCAGCACACATGGGGAGACTGCAGCTAGGGTTCCATACCCATTCACCTGATTGGCTCCAGGCCATGCTCATCGTGAGATGAATGAACAACATGCAGTCTGTAGGAAACGGTACGTCTCTAACCGTTCGAAACAAGTCAGAACCAGTTAAAGAACCGTTTGGAACCGGCCAGAGGTAGTTCTCTCTAGAACAAGTCGAGTGTCGTTTGTCACTCAGAGAGAATGACAAATCATGAGTGAGTGGTCCTTGCAGGGTGGATGTTAATTATCACACAACAACACATTAACACAGGGATGACAGCATCAGGGCAGACTGAATATGACATCCACTGCAGCCAGAGAGAGTGAGTGGGAGAGTGAGGGAGTGAGAGATGGAGAGGGAGTGAGACCTAGAAAGACAGAGATAGAAAGAAGAAAGAGAATTGAATTGAGATAGAGGTAGTTCAAGTCATCTTTGTAGACTGCTTTGGCAATGCAAACGTTAATTGCCGATGCCCATAAAGCTCTTATAATATTGCTATTAAGAGGTCAGAAAGTCTTGTATTAACGTGGACTCTATAGAGCTAGAGCGGTCAGAGTGTATTAATGCAGGCTCTATAGAGCTAGAGCGGTCAGAGTGTATTAATGCAGGCTCTATAGAGCTAGAGCGGTCAGAGTGTATTAATGCAGGCTCTATAGAGCTAGAGCGGTCAGAGTGTACTTATGCAGGCTCTATAGAGCTAGAGCGGTCAGAGTGTATTAATGCAGGCTCTATAGAGCTAGAGCGGTCAGAGTGTATTAATGCAGGCTCTATAGAGCTAGAGCAGTCAGAGTGACGTACCGACAGAGCCCTTGGCAGCGATGGCGACGGTCTCCAGCAGCACCTGGACGATGCCGGCCCGGACCCGGGGCGTGTTGCGGCCGTGGGTGTCCAGGTGGTTCAGCACTTGCTGGATCACATGGTGGGAGTGCTGCGCCTGGGACACACACACACACACACACACACACACACACACACACACACACACACACACACACACACACACACACACACACACACACACACACACACACACACACACACACACACACACACACACACGTTGAGACGCAGTTCCGAGTTCAATCCCCAAGGTCTGCTAACTGTAGGCCAACTATCTAAACAAAGTCCCCTTGGATAACGGCGTCTTCTGAATAGTATACAAAAGGTTGGTTTAGTGGCTAGGGTGCCGGTCAAGAGGTTGTGGGTTCGAGACCCCATGTCTACAGTCTAACCCGAAATAACATAATAATAATAAAAATAGTAAAAATACAATAATAAATATATCATTATACAGTGTGTGTGTGTGTGTGTGTGTGTGCAGACAGTGGAGTGAGCAGCCAATTAAATCCACTACAAAAAAACCTGAAAGGAACAAATAAAAATACAAAATAAAAGCGTGAGAGAGAATGGTGGAGAAAATGGGCAACTGGGAAACTGTTGACATTGCAAAAAAGGTGTGTGTACGACCAAACTTGATCAAACAACTATGAGTCATGTTCTCACACACACACACACACACACACACACACACACACACACACACACACACACACACACACACACACACACACACACACACACACACACACACACACACACACACACACACACACACACACACACGACTTGGGGTTTCTGATTGGAGGCTGTGGGAGAGGGGGCGGGGCTTCACCTGGATGGAGTACATGATGATTCTGAAACAGGAAACGGCGAACTCGTTGGGGTCCCACAGGTGATGGTTGTCCAGGTGACTGCGGAGGGAAGGACATGATGTCACTATGTGCCATGGTCAGGACAGGTAGACCGTGTGTGTGTGTGTGTGCACGCGTGTATGTGTGTGATTGTGAGTGAGTGATTGTGTGTGTGATATTTAGTGAGTGAGTGATTGAGTGTGATTGTGAGTAAGTGATTGTGAGTGAGTGAGTGACTGTGTGATTGTGAGTGAGTAAGTGAGTGAGTGATTGTGAGTGAGTAAGTGAGCGATTGTGAGTGAGTGAGTGAGTGATTGTGAGTGTGATTGTGAGTGTGATTGTGAGTGAGTGAGTGAGCGATTGTGAGTGTGATTGTGAGTGTGATTGTGAGTGAGTGAGTGTGTGATTGTGAGTGAGTGATTGTGAGTGAGTAAGTGAGTGATTGTGAGTGTGAGTGAGTGAGTGATTATGACTGAGTGAACCTACACCAGGACGGGCCTCACAGCGTTGTTCATGTTGCCGTACGCAGCGCGACCCAGCAGCTCTCTGAAGCAGCTCTCAGCCAGGACCACCGGGTCCTCCTGGTGGTCCGGGTCGGGGTCCTGACCCCCCACCGAGGGGGTGGCAGGGTGCCCCACTCTGGGGGGGCGGGGGAAGAGAGAGAGAGAGAGAGAGAGAGAGAGAGAGAACGAGAGAGAGAGAGAGAAAATGGGGATTATGGAAGAGAGATGAAACGTGAGAGATTAATACGATAGCATCTACATTTTCCTTTAATCTATTTTCTGCTGTTTGAATAATAATTGCTTTATGCACGTTTTACATTTTCAGCCCCAGAATCTTTGGACTGCACGTTCTTTTTGATCTACCATCAAAAATCATAAGCCTAGCATAGCCTCGCATGTAGCTCTCTTCCCGTCTAGCCTAGCTTCTAGCTCTCCACCTGCCTAGCCCGGCATTGAGTTGTGCGCGACGCGGCGGCGGAGATCATAACCTTACATAACGCTACATAACACTGAGAGCACCTTCCTGCAGCCAGCTGAGGCCCTGGCGCCGAGCCATTAATTATTAGCGCTGTTAAGCCGAGCGGGATTCAGCCTCCCAACGTCGTCTGCAGGATCATGACAGGATGTCTGCTGGGGGGCTTCGCTACGGCAGTCCTAACTCATCCAATAACCCCAGCGCTCTATTTATAGCCTGCTCCCAGCGCCGTGAATGAACCCACAGACACAGCTGGAGCCGTCCCAGCCCCCGTCTGGCTGCCAGCGTTCTGCTGGAGAGACTCAGCTGGTGGTGTTATGGTGGACGCACTCTACTGGTGACACTCTACTGGTGGCACTCTACCGGTGGCACTCTACCGGTGGCACTCTACCGGTGGCACTCTACCGGTGGCACTCTACCGGTGGCACTCTACTGGCAGCATTCTGGTGGAGAGATTCAGCTGGTAATATTCTAGTGGTAGGATTCAGCTGGTAATATTCTAGTGGTAGGATTCAGCTGGTAATATTCTAGTGGTAGGATTCAGCTGGTAATATTCCAGTGGTAGGATTCAGCTGGTAATATTCCAGTGGTAGGATTCAGCTGGTAATATTCTAGTGGTAGGATTCAGCTGGTAATATTCTAGTGGTAGGATTCAGCTGGTAATATTCTAGTGGTAGGATTCAGCTGGTAATATTCTAGTGGTAGGATTCAGCTGGTAATATTCCAGTGGTAGGATTCAGCTGGTAATATTCCAGTGGTAGGATTCAGCTGGTAATATTCTTAGTGGAAATACTCAGCTGGTTATATTCTTTTTGTAGCATTCTGGCGGGAATATTCCACTGGTAAGATTGTAGTGGATCTTTCCGCTGGTTATATTGTAGTGGACATATTTTAGTGGTGCTTTTCTAGTGGAAAATACTACAGCGGGAATATTCTAATGGGAATTCAGCTGAATGTTTGGAATTAACTTCTTGAAAAGAAATAAAGTACACACATTCTTTAAGCATGTAGACGTTTCTATTTCAGTGCAAAGCCAACAACCTCACGTCATATTAGTATAATTCAAAGACTGTTTAAGTTAAACCATTTTGACTTCAAATAAAATAAACTATATACACTGAACATCAACTTCGCTGCAATGTTCAAAACTATTTTCAATGTCAGCCACATAACTTAAAACATTATGATCAAAACGTGAACGCACTTGACGTTTAATTAAGCCTTAAACTCCTTTTGTTAGGAATTCCTTCATCTCTGCAAGGACTCAACGCATTCACCAAGAATCCTTATCAGAGCAGACCACTTCAAACAGTTCTCTTGAGCACGGCCGTGGACGGGGAATGTCTTGAGAATGCTGCACTGAATCGGCTCCATCTGCAGTGTTTGTTGCTAGTTCTCCCAGATGCCTCCAAGTCTCCCTCTGGTCTCAGTGTTTTACGCCCTTTCCATCTCGTTACGTCTGTCTGCGTGATGTGCACCGATGGATTCACCATCACACTATTCTGTGTGATGTTGTCCCGTCCATTTAGGGTGAAATCTGTCTCGATGTTTGGAAGGGACGTAATGATGCAAAATAAATAAATAATCAATAATTCCCCTCAAATGCATTAAAACTAAAGCAACAAGCGCTTTTTGAAAATGTACGGTGTAGAAAGTACAGATTTTTGTGTTAAAATGTATGTGTCAGAGTAAAGTACAGATACCTGAAGTATTTGTACCTCTTCACTTTCCACTTCTGCCTAAAGCTGATATCTTTACCAGGCAACACGGTCACGGATATCAATGATCCCATGGTGCTGCTTCATAAATCTATTCAAACCCAAAATGGATGGCTTCCATAATGAATAATAACCCCAGTGGCCTCAGAGAGGGACATGGAACCAGGGATTAGCTGGTGACACAGCAGCATCCCAGAAAGGCCAAACATTGCCGCACACTGACAGCTTGGCTTCGACAGCACCTGGTCCATTTCCATTTTAGGTTTATCGTAAAAAACAACGTACGACCTAATATTGAATAGTTTGAGTAAAACAAACAACCAGCACAAAGTGTCCAGCTCGATGGTAGCGGATGGATTGTGGAGGCAGTGTTGTTGTAGCGGTGACATGTAGACGTCAGGGAGGAACGGTGAGTTATCCTCGGGGGGGGGGGGGGGCGGGAGATGGATGGAGGCCAGAGACCGGATGGTTCTGGGGCTCAGACCCCCGCTGAGACCACCATCGATCAGGGCTAAGAAAAGATGCTTCAGTCACAAGCTGCTCTGTCTCTTACTGGGCTGGGCGAACGAGCTCGAGCTCCCTCTCCTCTCGCTCACTCCCTCCCTCCCTCCCTCTCCCATTCCTCTCCCTCTCTCCTGTAAGTTACCAGGAGCCTCTGAATTCACACAAACACCCAAGAGGATGAACCAGTCTTTTACTGGCGGGCACTTGGAGCAGACCAGTACAACCAGTCTACTACTGATCCAGGGTTTTATTGGGCACTGCCAGGGTTAGGGGTTCGACTCCCACCATGAAGGATCCTTGGGATAACAACGCTAACCTTAAGTCAGATATCTCTTGTGTTGGGAGAACTGGTTACACTGGAAACGATACACAGACCAAACTGGAACATCTTTCTGTGCGGACCGTGGTCTTGAAATGGTTCTCAGCGCGGTGGTCCCGTTGGTCACATTGAGGGTTTTAAGTCCCTGCCAGTGGTCGTCATAGCGACAGACTGGCTCATTAAGCCCCAGACGTCTGAAACTGACCCTCGTTAAGAGACCGGCGGGAACGGAACAGGATCCGTTCAGCCTCTTCTAGAACGGAGAAGGTGATCTAGAAGGTGATCTGGGAAACAGAACGGCTGTCATCCCTCCTGCCTCGGGGCTGACGGCCGCGCAGGCTGGGAGACTTGGCCAGGGAAGGGGACACTTTAGTGGGAGGCTGAGGGTGGAGGCTGAGGAAGAGGGTGGAGGCTGAGGAAGAGGAGGGTGGAGGCTGAGGAAGAGGAGGGTGGATGCTGAGGGTGAAGGCTGAGGAAGAGGAGGGTGGAGGCTGAGGAAGAGGAGGGTGGAGGCTGAGGAAGAGGAGGGTGGAGGCTGAGGAAGAGGAGGGTGGATGCTGAGGGTGAAGGCTGAGGAAGAGGAGGGTGGAGGCTGAGGAAGAGGAGGGTGGAGGCTGAGGAAGAGGAGGGTGGATGCTGAGGGTGAAGGCTGAGGAAGAGGAGGGTGGAGGCTGAGGAAGCTGAGGGTGGAGGCTGAGTTCTAGGTACAGAGACGGGGAAGTCAGAGGGGGGGCTGGGATGGGAGGGGATTTGGGGGTGGCTCTAAAAATAGATGTGGGTTGACATGGAAACTACTTGGAGGATAAGGTGGGGAGGGGTGGAGGAGGAATTAATAAAGGAATGATGGATGATGGGAGGGGAGGAGAGATTGGGGAGAGGAGAATGCAGAGGAAGAGGCGAGTCCTCAAAGAGAAGGGAAAGGAGGAGGAGAGGGAGGAGAACAGAGAGTGACGCATGCAGGAGAAGAGCCTCCGCCCAGCACCTCCACCTCCCGCCCCCTGCCCCCCCCTCCGGTCCCCAGAGAGCAGGCAGCCCTCCTGGGGTGAGTCACCAGGGTTGGGCTCCCCGTCACAGTTTCCTGGGGGTCTGGGGGGACCCAGGAGGATCTGGGAGGAGAACCAAACCGTGGCAGAGAATCTGGGCATGCGGAATGAGGTGCGGTAAGATGATAACATAATGTGATAGAAGATGATAAATAAACAAACAAACCCAAAACGAAAGAAAGCTACAGGACTGGGATTAAGGGGTGGGGAAACTACAGAGGGTGTGCGTGTGCTTGTGCAGGCAGAGTGACAGGCAGACAGACAGACAGACAGACAGACAGAGTGAGAGAGAGACAGAGAGAGAGACAGACAGAGTGAGAGAGAGACAGAGAGAGAGAAAGAAAGTGAGAGACGGAGAGAGACAGAGAAAGACAGCGACAGAAAGACAGCGACAGACAGAAAGGCCGGGGGGGACAGACAGACAGAGAGTGAGAGAGACAGAGAAAGAGGCCGTGACAGAGGTTGGGGTTTATTCAAAAAAATAAAGGATTAGGGAAACATTCTGGGCTCCCGGCTGTGTTTGTGTTCAAGCATGTGCGTGTGTGTGTGTGTGCGCGTGTCCGTGTGTGTGTATATGTGTGTGCGTATATGTATGTGCGTGCGTGTGCGGTTCTTGGCAACAGGAAGTCGGACCGTTGCCATGACAGCCACAGGAAGCGGCATCTGTCTGGCACTCTCAGAGACGGGTCCTGATGAGATGCTACGTCGAGGCATTAGAGCGGCTGAATCGGACCGCCGACATTACCCACGATGCATTAGGGCTCTGGGGCCAGGCGGAGGGGACGGAGACAGACAGACAGACAGACAGACGGGGGCGTCGTATAGAGTTGTTCCGATGCTAGTATCGTAAATTCCTCCGATACTGCCTAACATGTAGCATCGGATATTGACGAATGCCTGGGCGATATGGCTGAAAGACATATCACGATATAACTTCATTGATATCGATAACTATTGATCATTTTAATGACCTACAAAGACCAGGAATGACCATGAATGACCATGCTGGATTTAAACACTTCTGTTCAACATGACCTTCCACTGTTCTTCATTGATAAATACTCCAATGTCGACACAACAATGAAAAACACTCAAATATTGTAACTAAGTATGGAACCGTGTTTGTGTAACAAACCCAGCTGCTAGATTCGGTGGTCCAGTCTCTTATCGATATATATTGAACATGTTTTATCAAAAGTCTATCACGATACGATAATTGATTGTTTTATTGCCCAGGCCTAGCGAGTACGCAAGTCTATGCGTTGATCCAATACCATCGCTTGACTAGCTCATTTACTACACAGGCAGAGATCATCACAAACACTGTGGCGTTATGCTGCGTTCGTTAACGGTCGGAGGTGGAAAGTCGGAATGCGAAACACGTCATCTCCGACCTACGCGGGTATGGATGCTCACGATTAACTTGAAGAACACAAATGTATTATTCTTCTTATAGATTATAAATGATCTAGTTCTGAAAAAAAAAGTTGTCGACAGTAAGTGAACCAACTGTACATTGCCGTCATCATAAGAGAACCCTTCAATAAGAACAAGTGCCATCAGTAGTTACGATGCTAGATGCTGTATCGGTACATACTCGGTATCGGCCGATACTCAAGTTCATGAATCGGGAAGGAAAAGATGGTATGGGAACTAGGGATGGGCATTTTAAGAAATGTCCTTGATCGATCAGCGATAAAATTAACGAGGAATTATTGATTTAATCGTTATTTTTCTATAGGCTATATAAAAAATTCCCGTTGGGAGAAAATACAGCATATTTTTCTGAAGTATTTATAGGCCAACAATAATACAAGACAGTTAACATGTAGACCTACAACTGTTTTAAAATAATAAATATAGACCTTAAAGGCTATTAGAGGCCTTATAGGCTGTTGGCCTTATAGGCTGTTGGCCTATGCGGCGCTTGTAAAAGCCGAACAATGCGCTCTTAAACACAGGAAACTATTCAAAAAGACAAAATCTGTATTAAACAGCCAAGCAACGGCTTTGCTGTTCAGTTCTCACACTAACTAACCCTAAAACTAACCCTAAAATATCACGTGATCGACACAATTCTTCACGATCAATGATCGATCATCGATCGACCACGCCCATCCCTGAGGGGGGAACGTGTGTGGTACCTGTCGAGGTCCTCGGCGTCCTGCATGTTGAACAGCATGGAGGGGATGAGCTTGTCCATGTGCTGCGGCTCCCAGATGATGGCCTGCAGCTCGTCGTTCACCGTCTTCCTCACCACGCCCTGCAGCCCGCGGATACCCGCCACCCGGATCCTACAGACAGACAGGTAGAGAGACAGACAGGTTCAGTCTCCCTCACCGAGCCCTGCAGCCCGCGGATACCCGCCACCCGGATCCTACAGACAGACAGGTAGAGAGACAGACAGGTTCAGTCTCCCTCAACGAGCCCTGCAGCCCGCGGATACCTGCCACCCGGATTCGAGACAGACAGGTAGACAGAGACAGACCGAGAGAGAGAGACAGGTATAGAGAGACAGAAAAATACAGACTTGTAGAGAGACAGACAGGCAGAGAGAGAGACAGGTAGAGAGACAGACAGACCAATGTTTCATCGGTACAGGAGCCAGATGCTCCTCCCTGCACCATTACATCTAAACCAATAGCAGTTAATCTCCAAACTAATGAACTTCTAATTAACTCATCAACTACAAACCACACGACTGCAGGTAGCTCGCTTCATTAGCCCCGACCAATGAGGAGAGAGGGAATGATCCCCCAGCGCCTGGCTGTGGTGTGGAGGGAGGGAGGGCGGGAGGGAGGGCGAGGTGGTCCTAGTGACCCTGGAGGACCCAGGACCCAGATGGAGGACCTCCATCTGGACCGGTCTCTCCATCTGGACGGACTCTCCCCCGCAGGAGGAACTTATTTAAAGATGGACGTCCACTTATCGAAACCGCCCACTTTGACACAAACGTAAAATCTACCCACACTTTCAAACACACCAATTCAATTGATGCTGAAGCTGGCTCAAGTGTGGGTTATTTGTAGATAGCGAGGGAGACACAGAGGTAGAGAGAGAAGTAGAGGTAGCGGGAGAAGTAGAGAGATTCAGCAATAAGTGTGTGTGCACGCATGTGCCTGCATGCACATGTGTGTGCCTGAGTGTGTGTGTGTGTGTGTGCCTGAGTGTGTGTGTGTGTGTGTGTGTGTGTGTGTGTGTGTGTGTGCCTGCATGTGTGCCTGCATTTGCGTGTGTGTGTGTGTGTGCGTGCCTGTATGTGTGTGTGTGTGTGCGTGCCTGTATGAGTGTGTGTTTTCCTGCATGTGTGTGTTCGTACCTGTGTGTGCGTGCCTGTGTGTACCTGTGTGTGTGTGTGCCTGTGTGTGTGTGCCTGTGTGTGTGTGCCTGTGTGTGCCTATGTGTGTGTGCCTGTGTGTGTCTGTGTGTGCCTGTGTGTGTGTACCTGTGTGTGTGTCTGTGTGTGCCTGTGTGTGCCTGTGTGTGTGTGCCTGTGTGTGCCTGTGTGTGCCCGTGTGTGTGTGCCTGTGTGTGCCTGTGTGTGTGTACCTGTGTGTGTGTGTCTGTGCGTGCCTGTGTGTGCCTGTGTGTGTGTGCCTGTGTGTGCCTGTGTGTGCCTGTGTGTGCCTGTGTGTGCCTGTGTGTGCCTGTGTGTGCCTGTGTGTGCGTGCCTGTGTGTGCGTGCGTGCCTGTGTGTGTGTGCGTGCGTACCTGGAGCGTGTCTCGGGCTCCTCGTGCGTGGAGTGGCACATGGCGCTGAACTGGGACACGAAGAAGTCGTAGCGCCGGTGGTACGAGGGCGTGTCCTCCTCGATGTTGGCGAACTTCACAAACTGCGGGGACAAGAGAGACGCGCTCTGATTGGTGGGTACACGCCAACGCCCTCACACTAGCTGCCTTCATCCCCAGCCCCCAGTTGGCTCCTTAGGACGGTCCACAGGGCCTCTGTGGCCGTTTCACCGGGGATGATTGGATTAAAACTAAAAGCCAACCAAACAATTTGGTTATGTTGAATATGTTGCATTACGACATCATTTCCTGTCCTTTCCCTGGTGTGTGTGTGTGTGTGTGTGTGTGTGTGTGTGTGTGTGTGTGTGTGTGTGTGTGTGTGTGTGTGTGTGTGTGTGTGTGTGTGTGTGTGTGTGTGTGTGTGTGTGTGTGTGTGTGGAGCTGATAACCACTCGTCATGTTAATTCTCCCCACCCCCCAGCATTCAGATTTAAACAGACTTAACGGCCCGGGTTTTAATTAGCGCGGGCATAAAGCACCGGTGTCAAACGCTGAATGCCGCAGAGGCTCAGAGGGGATGCTAGCTAGCTATTGCCGGCGGCGGCGGCGGCGGTGCTGGTAATAGCCAGCAGCCCCACACCCCCCCCCCCCCCCCCCCCCCCGCCCCTCCTCCCTAATGGTAGCCCTGACAATGGCCGCCTCAGACCCACAGTCCCTCTTTTGTCCTCTGATGGCAGTAGCGTTTACTCTGCAAAATGCCTGCGAGCGGCGGCTGTGGCTCCCTACACGCCCTCCGACGCGCCCCGGCGTCCCAGGGGGCACACGTTGATGGGCAACGCCAAACGGACGCGGTTGGCAACCGGTTGCTAAGCCATCGTTGTCCGTTGTAGCAGATTGCAGGAGCCTCTCCTCTCAGATCACTGTTGGGGGAACAGTCCGACCCCTCTCTTTCACTACCTCCTTCTGCCTCCTCCCTGTCTGTCTGTCTCCTCTCTCCCTCCCTTTTCCCTGTCTGTTTCTGTCCCCTCTCTCCCTCCCTCCCTCTCTTGGCCTTTCCCAGCCTCCATCTCTCCCTATCTCTCTCTCTCTCTCTCTCCTCCCTCCATCACTCAAACCAATGACCATGGCCTGATCAGGTAACTCCTGATCTGGAAGAGTGATTCATGAGCGGCCGCTGAGAGGGCATTGAGAGGGGAGAGGAGAGAGGAGAACACGTCAGCGAGGACTCCCCCGCTGAAGGTCCACCCCGCTCGAGCCAACAGATGAAGAGGAAGAGGAAGAGGGGGACGGCGTGGGCCCAGATCAACACCGGTTCACGGCCCGCCATCAGAGTGTCTCTGTGGGACCTCAACGTGACTTTGACTGAACAAAAGAGAGTGGCCAAAGAGGAGAAGAGGAGAAACATCAAGACCAGGAGGAGGGACCCGGCGGGACAAGATGGAGGACGGATTGTTTGAGCTCCAATCTAATCATGCAAACAAGGCGGAGTGGCGGGGAAATGGCCTTCATATGTCACAGATGCCTTCTAGCGCCCAGGCTGTGTGGATGAGTGTGTGCGGTGTGCTAATTTCAACGTGACACAGACACACTGTGCGTGTCTGGTGTGTGTGCGTGCGCCTTACATCACCGTGACACACTATATGTTGCTAATAAATATGCCTGCCTCCCTTGGGGGCTGTTCTGAAAGCCCAATTAAAGGAGAGGGAGATGTGTCATTAGAGGAGAGGGAGTAGGAGACATTAGAGGAGAGGGAGACATCAGAGGAGAGGGAGACATTAGAGGAGGAGTAGGAGACATCAGAGGAGGAGTAGGAGACATCAGAGGAGGAGTAGGAGACATTAGAGGAGGAGTAGGAGACATTAGAGGAGGAGTAGGAGACATCAGAGGAGGAGTAGGAGACATTAGAGGAGGAGTAGGAGACATCAGAGGAGGAGTAGGAGACATTAGAGGAGGAGTAGGAGACATGAGAGGAGGAGTAGGAGACATTAGAGGAGGAGTAGGAGACATGAGAGGAGGAGTAGGAGACATGAGGAGGTGTAGGAGACATTAGAGGAGGAGTAGGAGACAGAGACGGAGTCTGAGACATTAGAGGAGGAGGAGACATGAGGAGGAGTAGGAGACATGAGAGGAGGAGGAGACATTAGAGGAGGAGGAGACATTAGAGGAGGAGGAGACATTAGAGGAGGAGTAGGAGACATTAGAGGAGGAGTAGGAGACATCAGAGGAGGAGTAGGAGACATTAGAGGAGTAGGAGACATCAGAGGAGGAGAAATCAGAGGAGGAGTAGGAGACATAAAAAGGAGGAGACGGAAACATTAGAGGAGGAGAATGAGACATTAGAGGAGGAGAAGACACATCCACGGAGGAGAATGTTTGTTCATTCAAATGAGCTGAGGAGGATAGCACGGCAGCTAGCCGCTACCGCTAGCCGCTGCCCCCGTTGGCGGAGAACTAGCGCGACCTTCTCCAAGGACGGCCGACACCGGCAGGGGAGAGCGGTTATCTGGACGGCCATCTTGTAAACAAACCAGCCGGAGCGCGGGAGATGAAGACGGAGAGGCGGCGGGCGCCGTGTGTACTCACCCCCGAGACGGTAAACACCGCACCGCGCCCGAGGGGGTCAGTCTCTGCTCCACGCAACGGGAGGGGAGAGACGCCGCTGATCAAAGGAAGCGCCGAGGGGGCCGGCGAGGCAGGCCCTCCCCCTCACCGACTGCCACATCAGCCAATCACAGAGAGGGAGATTCCTCGGCGTGTGGGGGGGGGGGGGGGGTCCGACGGCGGAGTCCTACTCCTCTGGCCGTCCCAGAGGTTTGATTCTTTGAGTCAGGAGCTCCGTTCACAGACGTGAAGAGCAGGCCGGTGATACCACTCTGAGCCGCTAGTTCTACCGTTCAGACCGGTTTAGTCGCTTTAGCTTATTTCTAATAACAGGCCGCATAGACGTAGTTTTCACTGTCCACGTAGAACCTGCTTCCATGTTGATAATACAACATGTAGGCAGTAGTTCCCCTGGCTGGTGTCTCTACTGCGCCCCATGAAGAGCCCGGTCCATCAGGAACACTCTGGGAGGAGCCCTTAATGCTCCTGTTTAGAGTGGCCGACTCCAACGCATTCAGACCACTTCATTATCACACACACACACACACACACACACACACACACACACACACACACACACACACACACACACACACACACACACACACACACACACACACTGTAAACTCCTCCTAAAGCGAGGAGCTTCATTTAATTAGCACAGCTCCCAGCTAACGGCTACAACACACTAATCCCCACTGCCTCCCAACCCCATCAACCCCATCAACCACCACCTTCTACACCCTCACAACCCCATCAACCACCACCTTCTACACCCTCCCAACCCCATCAACCACCACCTTCTACACCCTCCCAACCCCATCAACCACCACCTTCTACACCCTCCCAACCCCATCAACCACCACCTTCTACACCCTCACAACCCCATCAACCACCACCTTCTACACCCTCACAACCCCATCAACCACCACCTTCTACACCCTCACAACCCCATCAACCACCACCTTCTACACCCTCCCAACCCCATCAACCACCACCTTCTACACCCTCACAACCCCATCAACCACCTCCTCCTCCACCACCTTCTACACCCTCACAACCCCATCAACCACCTCCTCCTCCACCACCTTCTACACCCTCACAACCCCATCAACCACCTCCTCCTCCACCACCTTCTACACCCTCACAACCCCATCAACCACCTCCTCCTCCACCACCTTCTACACCCTCACAATCCCATCAAACACTAATCCACCTTCTCCACAACCACCTTCTACACCCTCCCAACCCCATCACAGTATGTAGTAGTATGTAGTAGTATGTAGTAGTATGTAGTACTATGTAGTAATATGTGGTAGAATGCGGTAGTATGCATTAGTATGTGGCAATATAGGTATAAGGAGGGGTACGTACTGAGTTGGTGCCCAGGACCTGCAGGTCTGGCTCCCTGGACTCCAGCAGCTTGGCCACCATGTGGAGGAAGCTCTCCACGAAGGGCTTGATGCTCTGGGAGTGGCAGGCCATCAGCAGCTGGTCCAGGGCCTCCATGGCAATCACCACGTTCCTGGAGACCCGGAGGCAGGTGAGGGTCAGGTGAGGGTTATGCTTGACTAGTGAACTAGTTATAATCATAGTGAACTGACTGTATGCTGGCTGGTGTGGGCGAGAGTCACTGACATTGAGCACATCACTCAGAGACCTCTCACTGCTGGGGTTAATTAAACCGTATGGTAGAGAGACAGTGGACAAAGCGCGCTCTCTCTCTCTCATATATATATATATATATATATATATATATATATATATAAATAAAACATCCATCATTTCTTGCCAGTATTGATTATGTGCTCCCTGGAGTCAGTCCATTCAGGAGAGGCCGCTCCTCGTTTCTATCTCTAGCTTTTATTTCCTGTTCTGCCCTCACATCAAGAAGTCTTCAACCCGACGGCCCCAAGTCCTCCCTGTACCGCGGCAGTGGTACTATGGCAGTACTGGGCTACTATGGGAGTACTACATGTACTGTAGGTACCATGGCAGTACTCTGGTACTATGTTTCAGTACTTACTATGTTCGTACTGTGGTACTATGCGTTTCAGTATGTACTATGTGAGTACTGTAGGTACCATATTAGTACTGTGGTACTATGCCATTGCTATGTGTTTCAGTTCTTACTATGTTAGTATTGTAGGTACCATGTTAGTACTGTAGGTACCATGCTAGTACTGTGGTAGTATGCCAGTACTATGTGTTTCAGTACTATGTTAGTACTGTGGTAGTATGCCAGTACTATTTTTCAGTTTTTACTATGTTAGTACTGTATGCAGGGCAGTACTGTGTGTTTCAGTACTGTGTTAGTACTGTGTGTTTCAGTACTATGTTAGTACTGTTTGTTTCAGTACTATGTTAGTACTGTGTGCAGGGCGGTGCTGTGTTAGTACTGTGTTAGTACTGTGTTAGTACTCTGTCAGTACTGTGTACAGGGTGGTACTGTGTCAGTACTGTGTGCAGGGTGGTACTGTGTCAGTACTGTGTCAGTACTGTGTTAGTACTGTGTCAGTACTGTGTGCAGGGTGGTACTGTGTCAGTACTGTGTGCAGGGTGGTACTGTGTCAGTACTGTGTGCAGGGCGGTACTGTGTTAGTACTGTGTGTTTCAGTACTGTGTCAGTACTGTGTCAGTACTGTGTGCAGGGCGGTACTGTGTTAGTACTGTGTCACTACTGTGTCAGTACTGTGTGCAGGGTGGTACTGTGTCAGTACTGTGTCAGTACTGTGTGCAGGGCGGTACTGTGTTAGTACTGTGTCAGTACTGTGTGCAGGGTGGTACTGTGTCAGTACTGTGTCAGTACTGTGTGCAGGGCGGTACTGTGTCAGTACTGTGTCAGTACTGTGTGCAGGGCGGTGCTGTGTCAGTACTGTGTCAGTACTGTGTGCAGGGCGGTGCTGTGTCAGTACTGTGTCAGTACTGTGTGCAGGGCGGTGCTGTGTCAGTACTGTGTGCAGGGCGGTGCTGTGTCAGTACTGTGTGCAGGGCGGTACTGTGTCAGTACTGTGTGCAGGGCGGTACTGTGTCAGTACTGTGTCAGTACTGTGTGCAGGGTGGTACTGTGTCAGTACTGTGTAAGTACTGTGTGCAGGGCGGTACTGTGTCAGTACTGTGTCAGTACTGTGTGCAGGGCGGTACTGTATCAGTACTGTGTCAGTACTGTGGTCCTCCGGAGGGCTCAGCGGTCAGCTCACCCGTAGCGGTGCCGGACCACGTCCCGGCTCAGCCTCTCTGCCAGGTAGGCCCCGATGCGGTCCAGCTTCTCCGGCGCCGACACGGCGTAGAAGGTCAGCTTCTCCATGTCCGACTTACTCAGGCCGTCCTGTAGGGGACACGGGGGTCAGGGGTCACCTCTCTGCTGCCGCCGCTTCGAGCTTCCGCCCGCCTCCGACTCGCTGTTTCTCTCTGCCTCCGACTCTGTTTCCGTCGATCTGCCTCCAACTCTTTCCATCTCCCCTTGCCTTCCCCTCTCCCTCCCTCTCTCGCTCCCTCCCTCGGCCTCTGTCTGTCTAATTCTATCTCTGGATCTGCCTCTCTCCATCTCCCCCTCCCACAGCCTCTCCCCCTCCCTCAGCCTCTTTCTAATTCTATCGCTCCATCTGCGTCTCTGTCTGTGTCCGTCTCTCTTCCTCTGTCCGTCTCTCTTCCAGTCCCCCTAAAAGTGTGTGCTTGTGTCTCTCTCCACATTTAGGTCTGTCTCTACTAGTGTCTCTGCCCCTCTCTCTCAATATATCTTTGTCGCTTTCACACTCTCTGCTCCTGTCTCCATCTCTCTCTCAGTATCCCCTGAAGTATTTTTTGCTGTCTCAGCCAACATATCTCCAGCTGTAACCTGTTTTTTCCATCTTTGTCCATCTGTCTGTGTCTCTCACTCTGGTCATCTTCTGTCACTCCCTCTTCCTTCTCTCTCTTCATTTCTGTTATTGGCTCTCTGTCTCTATCTTCATGTCGCTCTCTCTCGCTCTTACCATCTCCATCACACTCCTAATTTCACCCTTTCTTACTGTCTCCATCTCACCCTAAATGTCACTCTCTCTTACGAGTCCATCTCACTCCTAATGTCAGTCTCTCTCACGGTCTCCATCTCACGCCTAATGTCACTCTTACTGTCTCCACCTCACTCTTAATATCACTCTCTTACTGTCTCCACCTCACTCTTAATGTTACTCTCTTACTGTCTCCATCTCACTCTTAATGTCACGCTCTTACTGTCTCCATCTCACTCTTAATGTCACGCTCTTACTGTCTCCATCTCACTCTCAAAGGTCCCATGACATGCCACCAGGTGTGGTGTGATTAGCAGTTACAAGCCATTTTGAAAATCTGCCCCTTATGACATCAAAAGGGGCAGAAAGTGGGCGTGTCCACCTAGATGTGTGCTGGATAGATCAGTCTACCAGCCTACCCAGTGGACACTAGCAAACGTTGCTCATCTATCCGTCACACATCTAGGCGGACATGCCCACCTGTGATGTCATAAGGGGCAGATTTCCAAAATGGCTTGTAACGGCTAATCACTCCACACCTGGTGGCATGTCATGGGACCTTTAATGTCACGCTTTCTCTTACTGCCTCCATCTCACTCTTTATGTCACTCTCTTATCACCTCCATCTCACTCTATACGTCACTCTTTCTTACTGTCTGCAGTAGTGTCCACCAGTTGGTTGACACTGGCCCTTTCAACCAAGTCATATGATACTACTTTATTTTACTCGCTTCAAACAACTGAAGAATTAGCTCATTATTGAACATATCTTGACATCAACTCAATCCAAAATACACACTGCGTCCCATTAACCCGTGACTGTTCCTATTCCAGTAATTGTAGCAGTGTGATGAATTCTGTTAATTAACTTTAGCTCTACTTATTAGATTTATTTCATCTGCCCGCAATGTGCTCATTACCAGGCTCGGTGCTGCTGAATAATACTCATGAAACCATGTTCTTCCCTTAAACACAGCGCATAAAAATCTTATTTCACACACAGCAACAACACAATTACCCACAATAACCAAGGACTTGGGTATGGAAGCGTTCAAGGTTCCAGGCAAAACTTTAATTAATGCATTTAATTTTGGCCTCAAAATTAAATTAGCATTTCCATTTGATTACAGGCTCACTTAGAAATTCAGTTTTAATCCAAGGTCGGTTAACACGACCATTTTCCATCCCAGATAAATCAGATCCTGTTCACACCATCAACTGTCAAACATTTGTGGAAAATGTTCCCATCAAAATAAAAGCCCCACCATTTCTTAAAGATTCGAAACACACAATTCCAAGAGACAAGCGAGGGTGTTTGAAAGCAGGGCTGACGTCTCTTCACAGGGGACAGAGAGGAAGACCCCCCCCCCCCCCAGAGACAGAGCTCTGCTGAGCTCCAGACTGGTAATAATTAAATGGACAAGGTCAGGATCAGCCGAGCGGAACCGGCTCCCTCTCCACCTGGCTGCTGACAGCGAGGGCCCCCCCCCCCCCCACCACCACCAGGACCTACCACTGAGACCCGTCAGGTGTGTCAGTGTTGCCAGATTGTGGGCGATTTCCTGCCCAATCTGGCAACACTGAGGTGAGGGGGGGGGGGGGGGGGGGGAGACGGTGTGCTACGCTGCGCGACGCAAGCACTTAGCATGGTCATTAGCGGAGGTCGTGTGGAAGGCTGACTGTACGTGGTTGTGTGTGTGTGCGTGTGGGGGGGGGGGGGGGGGGGGAGTTATGTGTTGTTAATGTGATGTCGATGTTAATGATGCGAGATCCCTCAGCTCGTTAAGGCTTCAGGGACCAGTATGACAGTCCAATTATCTTAACGCCACAGCTAATATCTCTCTCTCTCTCTAATATATATATATATATATATATATATATATGCGTCACCACAACAAAATCTTTGTGTGTATCTTGAAACTGAAAATCCAATCATGGTTTTATAGAATGAGGGTTTTGTTGCTTAGCACCAGTGACAGCTCATTAAGGAGCGGTTCACAAAGAGAAACTAACACAAAGAACACCCTTGTTATGGTTCCGATGTATGATTGAGCAAAACATGTTAACACAAACTGTAACCTTCAAACATGTGTAGCATACTAGGCCATTCAGGATCATGATTGAAATGATTATTGCTATTGAATATAAAGACACACACACACATGCTACTATACTTCATAGTGTTAATATTTACTCAGAAGTATTTGGTATATCACTCTCAAATCTTTTCTTCCATTTCGCATAACAAAGAAACATGCACAACATGGTGCGAAGTGAGTGTGCTTTTCAACTGAAAAAGGTACGCATCCCTTTGTTGGGTTGGTTCTGTGGATCAGAGCCCAGGCCGTGAGCCAGGGGGACATTCCAACGTTTGGTTGCCAGATTGTCAAATTAACCACCCAGTCCCGGCCTCCCACATGGTGCTAATGCCTGGCACCTAATGTACACACTTGACCTAGCTATCTTTAGTACTTAGCATTGTGTAGCATCTGATCTTAGCTATCTTTAGTACTTAGCATTGTGTAGCATCTGTCTCTGTTGTATACAGGGAATAGGTTAACCTAGTGATTCTTAGTGCTTGGCACTTGGTTCTATGAACATCCTTACTGCACCGACAGAGATATATTGTCGTTTTTCTTTCTTCTGCCAAATGCACTTATTGGAAGTGGCTTTGGATAAAAGCGTCTGTTAAAAGCCCTGAATGTAAATGCTGTGAATAGACCTAACGGATCACCCGGATTGTGTCCGCCTAGACGGCCCCAGGGTTACTTACTTTGGGGTCTTCTGGGAAGATGTTGTCCACCAGGCGCTTGTAGCGGGGCCTCAGGGGCCCGCAGCAGCCACACACTCCTGCAACAGACGGACACACAAAGGTCATCAGGGAGGCGCCGCCCGGCTGTGCGTGTCAGGCGGTAATCCAGCGCACCTCACCACCAGCTGAGAGGGGAGGGGCTTCCTCCTCGTCCCTTTGAGTTCATCAGACTTTCACCGGATTAGATTACATAATCTGAGTTGCAGGTTCAGATCCGACTCTACACTCATCTGGCGGAGTGTAGAGTGCATGCTAATTAAATACAAACTACCCATGTGCCTTTGAGCAGGACACATAGGAGTTTAAGAGCGGGAATGTACTACCGGTTTGATCCGGCAACCCCAGGACTGGAAGATGAATGCCCTGACCACCGAGCAACATACCACCTGCATCAGCACCAAGTTCCACCAATGAGAAGCCTTAGATCTATCAGGTGACTCAAATAGGACCCTCCTCTTTGTTCCAAGCGTGACCCTGATAGGACGGTCTGGATTGATTGAGAGGACCGGCATTCATAAATGTATACACTGAATACATGTTTTATATTCATGCTCAATGAACATGTATTAGTTATACCAAGGCCATTTCACAAGCACAGGATTTCTGCTCGGACAATCGTCATGGTAATGTGGGAACGGATGGAAATACTTTCTTTCCCGTAGGATTCGTACGTACATTTCATCTCATCTTCTAATTAAAAGAGTGTGTTGGTGTACCACAGGTCTGGTTCCCATGCAGGCAGAGTGACTGAGTGAACTTACGTGCTGTCAGTGTGTGTGCGTACATGCCGTCAGAGTGTGTGTGTGTGTGTGTGTGTGTGTGTGTGTGTGTGTGTCTATGTGCATGCTGTCAGTGTATGTGTGTGTGTGCGTAGTACATGCGGTCAGTATATGTGTGTGCGTAGTACATGCGGTCAGTATATGTGTGTGTGCGTAGTACATGTGTGTACGTGTGTGTGTGCATGCCGTCAGAGTGTGTGTGTGTGTGTGTGTACATGCTGTCAGTTTGTGTGTGTGTGTACATGCTGTCAGTTTGTGTGTGTGTGTGTGTGTGTGTGTGTGTGTGCGTGCGTACATGCTGTCAGTGTGTGTGTGCGTACATGCTGTCAGTGTGTGTGTGCGTACATGCGGTCAGTGTGTGTGTGCGTACATGCTGTCAGTGTGTGTGTGCGTACATGCTGTGTGTGTGTGTGTGTGTGTGTACATGCTGTCAGTGTGTGCATGGCCTTGCTGTGAGTGCCCCCCCCCCCCCACTATTCCCAGCGGACCGGCCTGTCTTCCATGAGACTTTCATTCTGTTAGAGGAAGCACCCAGCCGGGGTTAAAGGTCACCCAGGATCTCCGGCTAACTGACAGAATCGATGGAGCCACGCTAGTTAGCTTAACACACTCTACTGTGGCCTCAGGACTAACAGACTGGTTCACAAGACTACAGGCGGGCAGACAGACAGACAGGCAGACACAGACAGACGGACAGACACAAAGATTCAGCCACCTGCCAGCACATATCGATGCACAACTGTCACTCAGACAGACAGACAGACACAGACAGGGAGACAGGCGGACACATTCCATTAAACCCGACTATTCCAATAAAAAAAAAAAAGCCACTTTCCGATCCTCATCTCTATTAATAGAAGGAATAATTGCCAGAGTCAGTGCTGAAGCGATGACTGATGAGACAGTCAAGGAGCAGGAACACTGGAGACATATGTTCCTTCTTTCCCCATCAGGACTCCAGATGGAGCTGACGGGTGAGCACCGCAGCTCATCGGTCAGGCTGTTCGATTCCCAGCCGGTTCGATTCCCCACGTCCACGGTTCAACTGTTTTCCGATACGAAAGCTCTTACTCTCCCCCTTCATGTTCCTCTCTCCCTCCATCTCCCTCCATCTCCCTCCCTCCCTCCCCTCCCCCCTCCCGGATATTAATAATGTCATTAGGCGTGCCATCAGTGGTGCGGTCGAGGCGCTCACCTCTTCCCGCTTCTCGTCTCTCATTACAGCGGCCGCAATTACCTGGCGCCCTCGTTAAGCCCAGGGGCGCTGCGCCGGTGAGCCGCCCTGATTTATCCCTCCCGCTTAACGACCCGCGGCCATACGGGGAGACATCAGAGGGCAGTTACCACAGGACGGCCCCGCCTGACCTCCAGCAGCCAATCACACAAGGGGGCCGCTGCCGTGTGGGATTCACCACCATATATGGAGAGGATAAAGGGCTGCTATTGGTCGATTGAGAGTGCCTCTGATGACATTGATTATGGAGCCTCTATGAAGGGCTTCGGAATAAAAGCGGCCGGGGTGTCAGAACCGCCAGCACCGGGTTTTAAGACTTAATTAGCTTCAGCACGTCTGAACCTCAGTGGAGAGAGAGAGAGAGAGAGAGAGAGAGAGAGAGAGAGAGAGAGAGAGAGAGAGAGAGAGAGAGAGAGAGAGAGAGAGAAAAAAAGAGAACGAGAGAACAAGAGAGCGAGAGTGACAACGAGAGACCGAAAGAGCGTGACGGAGACCGAGAGAGAACGAGAGAGAGATAAGAGACAGATAGAAATCAGCCATCCATCTGGCCTTTTCTCCTGGATTCCAGAGTCTTTTGCCAAATGGTACCACCGCCGCTCTCACACGGAGCTCGTCACATGAGGAGGAGTCGGCTCCCTGGACGGTCGCCACTACACATGCCGGGGCAAGATAAGCAGACCTCGCACATCAAATGATGGTTCAAATCTCCCCCAGCTTGGATTAAACTGCACAGGATCACGCATGTGTAAATATAAACCCAAGGTGCTCAGAGTTCATCTAGATTCTGCATAGCCTCCCCTCTTACCCCCCACCCCCCTCTTATTGTATGTTGTACATCTCGGCACTTAGAAATAGTACTTAGCATTGTGTAGCGTCTTATCCTAGCTATCTCTGTTGGATACGGGGAATGGGTTAACCTAGTGTTTGTTAGAGCTTGGCACTTGGTTCTATGAACATCCTTACTGCACCGACAGCGACATATTGTTGTTTCTCTTTCTTCTGACAAATGTACTTATTGTAAGTCGCTTTGGATAAAAGTCACTTACTGCTAAAGGTAAATGTAGGTGCGGGAGACGACAGCATCCAGCCCGGGTCATTCGCTAAACCCAGGTATGGTATGACCCGGGCTGGAGGCTGGCTAGCCTTTAACGGGCCCACGATCAGCAAGGACCCAGTTCCAGGACGTTTAAATATCCTCGTGAACTCAACCCCCTCCTCCTCATGATACAGACCCCCTCCTGGGAGGCCAGAGAGCCATTACCCAACAACAAGTGGTTTAGGGTTGCGTGCCACGAGGGGAGACGCATGGCGGAGAACATACATTAAAGAGGCATTAACTCCTACACGGGTGATTAATATTGCATGGCGACGGCGGGATCAAAGCCTGGGGCTCCAGGCCTTGATAAAGGGGGATGTGTGGGAAGATGGAAAGAGACGCCGTTAGCGATGTTCGTCTGGGCCGTCGTGAACCTGGCGCTAGACGTGCTCTGTGGCGCCGGTCGTGCATCCCGCTCAGCCGTCCAGTGTCGGCCATTGTTGGCGTCCTGATCGCGGCGAACGGGAGACAAGGATTCGACTGGAAAGCCGTGTTTGATCTGATGAATAAAATAATCCCACAAAGTTCCACTTCCTGGTTTAGTTGCGTAATGCAAAAATCGCCGCTGGGAGATGAAACAAAAACAGCGGGAGCCATCTTGGCTGCCGAGCCATGCAGCTCCATCAGGGGGTGGAGGGGGGGGGCCTCGTGGACAAACGTAGGGGCCCGCAGAGAGACTCTCCCTCGACTGATCCAGGGCCATCAGAAGGCTGCTGAGAGTCAGTGGAGAGTAGGCGGTATAAAGCATAAAGCTCACCTTTTCTACCTCTGTGCATGTCACTGCCAATCCCTCACGTTTGAGCTTTGTTTCCTGGCTAGCCTCAAAGGTACCCCAACTGCCAGTTGATCAGGATGAGGTATGGGGAGGGAGAGAGGGAGGGAGGGAGGGAGGGCGGAGGTAACTGGAACAGAGGTGATTGGTCCCTCAAAGGAGGCAGAAGAAATGGGTGAGGGAAATAAATTAGTTATTTACTCAGTTTAGAAGAGGCTTTAATCTTAAGCGGTTTAAAGTGAATTAAATAATTTGAATCTGAATGGAATTTTAAGATGCTGTGGATTTTGTGGTGTTAAGTGCTTTGCAGTTCTCCGACCTGTTCAAGGAGAACCCTTAGAGGGCCTGTGTGGTTATGAGACTCTTGTACAAGGTTAGGAGAAGCCGTCATGAATGTGGTCTCTCCGTAAGACAACCGCACTGAGAACGATAAGAGATGCAGATGAGGATGAAGAGGTCCAAGCAATTAGCTGATGGTCATGCCTCATAGATCTCCTTAATAACTCACTCCTCCTCCTCCTCCTCCTTACACCTCCTCCACCTGCTTCTCCTCCTTCTCCACCTCCTGCTCCCATCTCCATGACAACAAGATGTGGTCATGCCTCGTAGATCTCCTTAATAACTCACTCCTCCTCCTCACACCTCCTCCACCTGCTTCTCCTCCTTCTCCACCTCCTGCTCCCATCTCCATGACAACAAGATGCTTTCATCAGATTGATTACATGAGAGTTGGATGCCATGAGATTAGAATGGGCCTTAAGGTAGGAGAAATACAGAGCCAGGAACAGGTTTTGTGGGGTAACGGCCAAGGCAACTGATAAAAGAAAACTGGTAAAGCATCCATCCTTTCCATATCCCCCTTTCATGGTCAAATGTATTTGTTTAGATAACTACAGATGTGTTATGAGTTACCATCATTTTCTTTGTAATGACTTGCCATGATACTCATAATAAAATCTGTTGAATGTTCGGAAGTCACTCAGCGGGGGGGGTCCAGTCCAACAACACATATCAGTATCCCTCAATCTTGAGCCGGCAGACGTAGCGGCCGAGACGAGGCCTGGGCGGACAGCGTCAGGTAACAGTGGGTCTGTCGGGTAATCAGATGAGGACCAGGAAGTGACAGCATGGAAACAGGAACCACCAAAAGGGGAACCATTTACCTATCCACTTCAGAGCAGGGGGGGTCGGGTTCCAGTCGAAACAAAGGGCCTGCAGGGTAACACATGAACACACAGGGTGGGATCCCATAAGCCCGCTGCTGACTGTCTGAGCCTTCCACTCAATATTAGTGGGTTTATAAAGGATCCATTTGGGGGGAATCTGCACAGAAGATATGGCTTCTGAGCACTTTGAAAGACCAAAGGATCCTCTGATATCACCTTGATGCCTTACGAGCCGCCACAATGTGCTCCCATAATTACGAGTGGCGGGTATAACACTCACACAAACAGAGGAGTTGAGGTGATAAACAGAAAGACTATTGAGTGAATTTAGAAAGAACAGCATGATTCTCACACAACAAAAACAGGAAGGTCACTGGAGGATTGAAGGAATCCTGACTGACATGAAGTAGCTGATTAAAATCGATGGGAAACATATTTGAAGCATTTGAAACTGGGAGCTAACAGAACGTTTAATTGGCTGTAGGATTGGCTTCAGATCAGTGATTCAACTATTGTTGGCACAACAGGAGAACAGAAGGCTCCAGAGAAATTAGGGCACTAAATGCCTTAATCAGCGCTCATATTTCCCCAAAATCAAACTCCTTTGTGAGATAGTCGATGCGACAGGCTCTGGAGGAAACCGTTCATTAGACCAGACTCACTGGAGGTGAATCGGTGAAAGTGTATAGTGGGTAGGGGGCGCTACACAAAATCACCTTCAATGTATAGCCAGAAATTTAGATTCTTTTGGATATGATCTTTTACAATTTAACAAAGAGCAATTTTTCTTTGTTAAATAGATTTTTAAAACAGTTAAACACTCAAAGTAGAGGAGAGTTTTTGTGCAATTTATCCGGCGTTTCTTCTTCTGTCGTTCTGATGAGTAGCTTTATTCTCAATCACAATACTGATATAGCGGTGATAAATAAAACGACAAGTAGCTCCAGCCAATCAAGCTAGACATGTTATACTGCCACAAACCATGTGTCAATAATTCTAATCAAAACATATATAATATTGAAAATATCTGAATATTTTCCTCAATTTAATAATAAAAGAAAATAAAACAGGATACTAGTCCATGACATAAAATTGCGATCTTTTCCACCCCGCCCCTACTAGTGATGCAGGATGAAAGCCCCTCTTCCTGTACCACGAGGAGCACCAGGAAGGGGAGGACCGCGGGAGGACAGGGAGACCCAGAGCTCAGAGCTGGGGAGGCTTTGACCTACCGAAGTGTAACAGGCATCTGTTGGTGGAGCCCCGGCCCCGGTAAGGGAAGGTTCCGTCGGCTTCTGCCCGCGGTACCTGCCTGTAGCGCCGCAGCAAGCCCCTCCTCAGGGGCTCACAGCAGGAGGGCATGGCCACCTGTTGGACCTACACCGGCGCTCCGTCCAGATTCAGGTCCTCACAAGTTTGGTCCTCGAAAAGGCTTTCCGTTCGATAGCTTGGCTTTGAATTCTTTTCTTCAGCAAAGACGCTTTCACGGGTTGATGGTAGACGTTGCGGTAAAAATGTTTAAGCTTTTCCAGGTGACACCTCAGAACATCTCAGGGGTCCAGCCTCAAGCGATCCAAACTAACCCAGAGTCCAGTAGAAGCTGAGATTGATTCCATTCACAAAACGACAGCGCGCAGCTCAGGTCTGCAAACACACGAGCGCCCACCAAAACCCAAGTGAAGGTAAACGCAAGGTTCCCTACATTTTAACAGACCGGCCTTTCCCCTCAACGTGTCTCTTCTAGAAGGTGCCACAGGTTATTCTAGAACGGTCAACGTTGTCAACGGAAACTAAACCGACCAATGGGCTGCCGGCTGGGGGCCCTTTCAGCCTGTCCACACCTGGACACCCCCCCCGCCCCACCCCACCCTCCTGCCCCAGCAGGTCTGCCAGGGGGAAGAGACACCGTTGGGTGCTCCGTCCGTGGTCGCGTCTCCGGTTACCCCGCGGTGCTCTCCGCTTGCGGAGGAGTATCAGCCTCCGCCGAGGGGCGAGGTAAGACCAGGACCGGACCGGCCGTCAGCGGAGGCCAAGCCCTCCCCGCTGAACTCTGTCACCCGGGGTTTACCGTCGTCCAGTCCTCCTCCTTTGACTCTGAAATGGATATTCACCCGTGACGTGGAGGAAGGAGAACACCCCCTGGTCCGGGCGGTGAAAGCCTTGAGGCATGACAGCACATCTCAGCGGAGATATCGGCGGTGACGACACGTCATTCCTCGACATCCCGGCCCCGTTTGTCGAACGAACGAGAGAGGCACAGTTGTCCTTGGAAAGTCGGGAGTCTGAATAATTCAGACCCGCCACACAAAAGTATCTCATAAGTATCGCCTGCGATGGCCGCCCCGTGGTCAGGTCTGGGTCTGGTCGCTATTGGTTACAGGAACACTAGAACAGATCAGATCTGGGTCCGGTTGCTATTGGTTACAGTAGCCCTGGAAATGATGAGGTAATGGAAGCTTAATGATGGACACTTTCACCGCTTCAGAACGGCCGGGGACAACAATGGGGGGGGGGGGGGGGGGGGGGGGGGGGGCGGGGGGTGGTCATCTCCTCATCATGTCTGTACGATTCAACTCTCCTCTAATCAATTCTCATCTCGGAGGAGGACAAGTGAAAGTGTCATGCAGGGAGACGGCGGGTTCAGCCTCTGCGAACCGTACGGCTGCAGCTGCTACCATTCATTCAACTAGCCTTAATCTAGGAGATTAGACAACGCCTCGCCCGGAGTGTTTCTGTGCCCTTTGCCCAGTGCATGAGTCATGACATCTTTCTCACGCCACAGAGTCAGTGTCACCCCAGCACTCCCTCCACCCTCCTCCACCACGCTTCTCCGTCTAGGCTAGGGATTCTGCATCGTCGTCGGGCTCCAGGCTACCTCTGTACTGCGGAGGACCGACTCTGAAGTCACACTGGTTTTTGGTTTGCTGTGGTTCAACAGCCGACGGAAACGAGAAAGAGAAGACCATTAACACGGCTGGGAGGGAAGGTCAAGCTCAATAATCAAATAATACGCCCGACGCCCGGAGCAGTACAATTACAGCGGAAAAGCTTGCCACGGACATAGGGCATTTTCTGTTCAAAGTGGACGTGACGGATGAGGCAATTAGGAGAATTAATAATTAGGTTGATCAAAGAAAGGTTTGTTTATACACCTCACCAGACTGACATGGACAGGGGAGGGAACAATACAAGAGGAAAAACCGGGGTGGTATGTGGCTCAGGAGGTAGTGCGGGTTGGCTGGTAACCCGTTGCTAGTTGGATTCCCGGCTCCTCCTGGCTGAGTGTCGAGGTGTCCCTGAGCAAGACGCCTCACCCAACTGCTCCCGACGAGCTGGCCATCTCCTTGCATGCCTGACACTGCCGTCGGTGTATGAATGTTAGGCAATAATGTAAAGCCCTGGTTAGAAAAGCACTGCATAAATGCAGTCCAGTTACTGCAAAACCACCTTCAAGTCCTCTAAAGAAGACTGGACACCACGGAGCAGGAGATAAATATCTCCCCATACACCCACAGGTTGCATCAGGCAGAGTTTCCGAGTTACTCAGTTACTCTGTTGTTGTGCTCCTAGTGAGTCATGTTCCCTCCCCGGGTTAAACTGGAAGGAGACGTCTGGCTGCTGCTGCCTGTCACCTTCACCGACCTTCAAGCACCGTCGGAGAGGCAGGGGGGGGGGGGGGGGGGGGGGGGAATGGCGACGGCCCACGTTTCCCGCCTCTTCCTCCAGGCCTGTGGTCTGCCCGTACGGTCGCACTATTTCCAACCCACCGGAGTCTGGAGCAGATTTATTTACAGCCCGTCTCTCCCCCGTCTGGGCTCTCAGTGGGCCACGATTAAAAGAAATCAGGAGGTGGCCCGCGGGTCTCTCGACGGAACCATTACGAGGTGAGCGTTGCCACGGAGACTGCTCGGTTCACCTTCCCCACAGCCTGGAGAGAGGACACTAAGTCATCCCCCCCCCCCCCCCCCCCCCCACCCCTCGATGACCACCCCTCCGGACGGTGGTTACCAGGGGTGCAGTGTCAGGGTTTACGTCGAGAGCCTCTTCAGCGAGTCCATTTACACATTCTGCGGGTCCATTTGGGTCAAGTCCCCTTTACCTAGTGCACTCTACGAGACCGTGGCGAAACAAAATGGGGCTCCACCACTTGTGCTGTGAACACTTGAGCTCCGTTCCACATCGGGGGGGGGGGGGGGGCACTGGAATTAGGCCAATCGCGTTGGTGCGTTTCAGCCTAGCCCACTTCTAGAGACCGATCAGAAACGATACGGGACTCCCCTCCCAAGCCTCGCTGCGGTCCTTCTCTCTGCGTTAGGCGGTCGAGTTCAATGGATGTGGAGATTAGCTGGATTAACCTGTGCTAGGGAAGTGATCTGGTCGTGGGAGACCCTCGAATAAAACCAAACCGTGCCCTCTTTCTTCTCACAAGTGCCCACCGATGACTTGCCTCCAGGGAGGTCCGTTTCCATGCCAGCTAATTAAATAAATGTATAGGAGATTTATGGACCAGGGCAGCTGGCGCGTGTGCTCCGATCTGTCTTTACACATACTTTTCTGTGTGTGTGTGTGTGTGTGTGTGTGTGTGTGTGTGTGTGTGTGTGTGTGTGTGTGTGTATTAATGTTTGAATGTGTGTGGTTGCACACGTGTGTGTGTGTGTGTGTGTGTGTGTGTGTGTGTGTGTGTGTGTTTTAATGTTTGCAGTGTGTTTTAATGTTTGCAGTGTGTGTGTGTGTGTGTGTGTGTGTGTGTGTGTGTGTGTGTGTGTGTGTGTGTGTGTGTGTGTGTGTGTGTGTGTGTGTGTGTGTGTGTGTGTGCTACCATGTTAGTATTCACTTGATGTATCAACACCATCTGCTGTCGTCCATCACCAGCTCTGCGGCTGTCCCCCTGCCTCCAGGCTACGCTAACACAGCTATGCATGGAGCAGGACCATACGCCCATGCTAACACAAAAACACACATAAAAGGCCATAGCTCCATGCTAATGGAACGCCTTAGCTAACTCCATGCCATGCTAAGACACACACACACAAAATGCCATAACACCTTAGCTTCCTAGTCATGCAAACACACATGCCATACCGAATGCAACACACACACACACACACACACACACACACACACACACACACACACACACACACACACACACACACACACACACACACACACACACACACACACACACACACACACACACACACAAATCTGCTGCATCCAAAAATATCTACCATCTCCATGCGGCTGCAAATCTAAAGCAACCAAAATCAATCATTTGAATCCTATTAATTTTCCTAGGAGTAGGTGCTGAAACAATGCCCGTGGAATATGATTAAGGGGAATATTGAGTTACAGCCCAGTCTTTGCTTGGCACACAGCTTTGTTTTGAACAAATGTACTTCTTGAAAAAGTCCCTGTTTTCAGAAACATTCAGTTTTTATTTGTCTCAGCCAGCCAGCGTAGCAGGGGGTTATTAATCTGTGTGCGCTTCGCTTCTGCGTATTCATCGTCATCCATTATTCAGCAGCTTCCAGAGGACGTATGATGGCGTCGGGGGGGGGACAGATCATCCATCTTGGCGTTCGTTCCGATAAAGTTTTTAATCTGACTGAAACCCAGCGATGACAGCAGCAGATACCTGATGCAGCAGGCCCCGCCTCCTATGAATATTGATGAAGGGCGTGGCCAATGGGCGAGCTTTAAAACTCCAAAGAAATAAATGGTTATATTGTTGGTAGTGGTAAATGACTGATTACCACACAGTGGTTCAAATCACTATGGTAACATAGTGTTTGAATCACTATGCAGCAGTCATATTGTGTAGTTGCTAGGGTTGGCCAAGAGAAGGGTTGCCAAGTCACCCGTCTCCTGATTTTGGGCTGTTGTTCACATTTCCATTGCAGCTGAATGCAAAGTGAATAATACCCAAGTGGTTATTAGGATGGGACGCGAGCACCAGGCTGTGCTCAGATGGATAGCTATCAGATTATTATTCCAGTGGAGTTGAAGGAAACAAGTAAAAATCTGTCTCATTGTCGTTGTCGCTACGATATCAAAAACGACCGCCAGGAGGAGGTGAGCAGTACGGAGGAGAGTGTCTCTGTGTGTGTGTGTGTGTGTGTGTGTGTGTGTGTGTGTGTGTGTGTGTGTGTGTGTGTGTGTGTGTGTGTGTGTGTGTGTGTGTGTGTGTGTGTGTGTGTGTGTGTGTGTGTTTCCCGAACCGTTCGCCCGACCTTTCAGACACTTTCTATTCGATAAAAACTAAGCGATTAAATAGAACCCACCTCAGACTCACTGACAAAACGCTCCTGTAAACCAGGCCGCGGCGCCTCATAATCAATAGTGTTGATCGATGGCGTTGGGACCGCTCAGAGGAGCCCATGCGGTCCTCAGCTCCCTGTTCCTGTCTGTCTGAGTTCCACCTGGCTGGTGGTACCCAGAACAGAATCCCACTGACGTTTGGGCGAGGCCATTTATCCCGTGGTCATCATGACAACCGGGGATAAACATGGCTGACAGGTTGACAAACCACTTGCTTGTGAGACGCTGACAAGGACGCACTTTTGTGAGGCATCAGATGTGACAGGGGGGATCGCTTTGCATCAGCAGGGGGCTGAGAGTAAGATAGACCGGACCGGGATATGGGTTGTAATCCGAGTGGGGGGTGGGGGTCACCAACACCGCAGGGAGAGAGGAAAGGGTTCAATGCCCACCAGGGATTGGGGGTACACATCCCATCAGAGAGAACGTCCATCACATACCTACCACACACACACACACACACACACACACACACACACACACACACACACACACACACACACACACACACACACACACACACACACACACACACACACACACACACACAGGAGACTACAGAGACTAGGTCTGATTCCATTACCATCGACCGTTGGGCCAACTAGGAGCTCACAGTGGATACGATCATGTGACATGGAGAGGGTATATTATCCAATAGGATTGATCTATTGTTACAGGAGGAGAGACAGGTGAAATAAAAGGGACATTATCATAATAAACATGTCATGACGGGGTTGAGCCACTTGGGGCGCTATTGGCTGAGATCCACCAACATCTGCAGCTAGAACTCTGATGGGGCACACCTTGACGGCCTGCCCATCCATCTGAATCCATCCGTCTGTACATTCATGTCACCAATGCATCCACACACTCATCATCCATCGATCACCTTTAGATCCCTCCATCATTGTCACTCCCACCTTGAACAGCATGAATGAGATAGAGGTCATTACCGCTATGAATAACACACACACACACACACACACACACACACACACACACACACACACACACACACACACACACACACACACACACACACACACACACACACACACACACACACACACACACACACGGTGCACTGATGCTTGAAATGGGAAAGGCAGAGTGAGATACACGTATGACATCATGTAATGTGTGTGCACATGTGCGTGTGTGCGTGCATGGGCGTGCTATAGGGACTGAGGTGAGATCTTCTCAGATAGAGGCAGGCTGAGCGAGGGGGCACGGTTCACCACAGTAAACCTTTGCAATGCTTTCCAATAAATACATCAAGACAGGAATGGGTACTGGATGTTCTGGCAATTGTCTCCAAGTGCATAGGGAACAGAATGTTTCAATTCAAACTGAAATTGGACTGTGGTGAAAATAGATCCATCTTCAGAACAACATGTTCCTCTCCACCATGTCTGACTCACATCCCTCCACTCCTAAATAACAGGCGTGACAGACTGGGTGAGTAGCTCCTTCTGACATATATATTCCCACCATCCATCTATAGGGGGGGGGGGGGGGGTTCTGTGGGGGGCAGAAGGCTTTTAATTTGAAATTACATCATTCCACAACAGGCAGACAGAACTCAAAGGCCGGGACTGCTCTGTATAAAATTTCACGTTAAAAGTCCCACAATTAGCAGGATTACGGATTCGTCTGGATGACAGCGGACAAGGTTACGGTGCAGACTAGCCAAGCAGCAGTCCCATTGGAAGCAAGCAGGGTGAGGCTACCATCGCTGCCAGGCGGTGGTGCTTTAAGAGTGATGAAGCTAGAAGAGGCTGTTTAATATTACCCTGGGTGGGCTCCACTGGCCACAAATCACCTGGATTCCCACCCAGAGGCCTTCAATGGCTTCCACACTGGAGGTTCTGTAGCCGTCAGGGTAATCGGGCATTAGCATTAGTAAGCGCTAGCGATGACACAGCTTGATGTCAGAATGGGCATTATAGAGGATCCAAAACATAATATTAACATTCTGGACCATACCATCGTGAACCATGTAGGAATTAAGACTTGGCTGATTCTTTTAGTGTGCCAGAGAAACTAGTTCACATTGACGATTCACTTCAAACTCAATACTCACCGACTGAGTTTCTTAACACTGTCTTACTGGACCTTTGTTTGCTTGTTGAAATAGCATTACATCTGCCCGTTCAGCCTACCCACCGCTGGGAGCTTCCCCCCTTGGATTAAGGCTGATTCCTTGTCCTTTAGGGCTTTGGGTTGGAGAGGTGTCACACAACGGGGGCCTGGGACATCCTCTGAGACGGTGATTATGGAGATAACTGACCGTAGGATTCCAAAACATAACATTATACAGGTTCCAGCTACAATTCAGAGTATTTGATGCAAGGTACCACAAAGCTACTAATTATAAGAGTATTTAATTCTCTTTTTTACAATAAAAACGGCAGATACTGTGATCTCATGTGTTCTAAACAGAGGCTGATCAGGAGATCCATCAAGCAATGATTTCCGATTTGAACGATGTCTAGAAAACATCTTCGATATGTGATTCACAGCCACACCACAGATCAACATGGCGTCCACCATTTCAAGTGTGCCGTTCAATTCAACTTCACACACACACACACACACTAATAACAAGCCAATCGTTCGTCTCCATCACCCCCATGTCTCCCGGTGACAGATAGGTGAGAAGGTCTCTCGATACGGGTCAACCATAAAGGACATCTGAAGAACCCTCCTATTCATCCATTTACTCTGTTTGTTTGTACGGGCAGGGCGGTGAAAGCAGCAGGGAGAGTGGGTTGGTAGAGAGAGGGAATGCCATGTAGACCAGCAGGTGAGAGTCAAACCCGTGTCCTATTGCCTACGTTGTTAGCGATCCAGCGGTTGGCCAAGTTGGCCTGCGACCCTGTGTGTGGCAGCTGGGCGTTCTGGCCCTCTGATACATCGCAGCCTTTCCTTACTCTCTTTACCCACTCCATCACTGGGAGCTAGCCTGGCGTCACCAGACGAACTACAAACTGCAATTAGTCTGGAAACTCAGCGTTCTTTTTCGATTCCCAAAGGACGTCCCCAACGGGCGCAGACCAAAATGCCTCTGGACGCTATTGGATAGGCCCTCAACCAATCACAGCAACGAAACGGGTGACGCAGTGATGAAAAACATCTTTCTTCTCAACAAAAGCTTTAAGTGGAGTCGTCTGTTTTTCTTTTAGTGAGAACCTTCCGCCAGTTTGTTGAATACTGTCTCGAAAAAGTAATCAACAGACCGTTCTACATCAGCAGCAGCCATCAGCAGCCATCTTCGTATTTATCCAGCATGGAATTAGATAGAGGTTGTGAAGATCAGTCTGTCTATTTCACACCGCGAGATTAGTCTGGTTCCCAGGCTTACTGAGAGCACTGTTCTCCATGTCAAACACAACTGCTGCTCATTAAATATTAAAATAAGAAACACGCATATATACACATATTTCTTTATGCATGTCGACACCTTTGCGTGCATCCTTTCTGTAGACTGTGTGAAACATGTAGACAACTGACCATGAAATCAGATTAGTAAAGCATTCTAAACTATATATTTATGGGGTGATGAGTTCAATTTGTCCATCTGGGAACACTCGGCTTGCCGTCAATTCCTCTAATGCTGACGTTTAAAATAAATCAGCACCGATTGACCTTGATCTTCAACTGTAGCCTTGCTGAACTCCCTACATCCTTGCTGTCTTTATTCCTTTTTTCCAGATTTATCATGGTAAACTAGCTCATTGGCAGGTGTTTAACAGCGAGGTCTTAACATCAAAGGGGGAAAAAGCAAGTTCAAGTTTAACATCAATTTGCAGTGACCACTTGGCTGAAGGGTTTTATATGCCTATTCATTACATAATTAGCCCATTTGAAACATGTGCGGCCTATATATGGGTGCGGCTTATGCACAATTCCGTTTTTTTTTTTTTTATACATAAATGAAAGGCTTGCGGTTTATCCACGATGCAGCCTATATGCGGGAAATTACAGTAATGGCACTTGTTCTTATTGAAGGGTGCTCTTAAGATGACTGCAATGTAAAGTCGGTTCACTTACTGTCGAAAAACTGGTTATGCGTCCATGCGTCCATATTTTCCTGACTTTGTAGCTTGAAAGACGTCGGTCGGAGAGGACACGTTTCCCATTCTGACTTTCCACCTCCGACCGTTAACGAACGCAGCATAACACTGCAGTGTTTGTTTTCTGCCTGTGTAGTAAAGGGGCTAGTCATGTGAAGGTATCGGATCGGCGCATCGACTTGCGTACATGCGATACCCGATACTGAATTTTAGGCAGTATCGGGAAGAATCTCCGATACTGGAACAACTCTAGTTCACAGTAGAGAGAAGAACAGACGGAGACGGAAGGGACGACCACCATCGTCTTGGCAAAGTGGACGGTTATGAAGAAGCCTCCTCTTGTGCGTGGCGATCCGTCGCAGAACAGAAGGCCTCCTCCGCCAGGACGCCGCCAGACCATCCAACCCCGGCCGAGAGGACAGGCAGGGGGTGTATGGGGAGCGGGGGGGGGCGGGGAGGCGGCTCCGCCATAAGGTTGTGTTTATGGGATGTCAGCTGGGTTAAGACATGCTGAAACATCCATCTGCTGTCCATGGAGCAGACAGCAGAGCCCCTGGCTGTATGCCCGTCTCCAGAAGACAATGCTGCCGCTTCCTCCAGAACCTCCCCCGGCCTGACGCGGGCTGTCCACCGGACCAGCACATCTCATTTGAATACTGCATTCCAAAAAGGAATAGAGATTTGAATATATTTGAATATTTATGTTGAATATACATCAAATAAATGGATTGCTTGAAATGCTTCATTGATGTTGCCCGACAACGACAGAGCAATTTGCAAATGCGCATTAGTCGGAAACCTCTCAGTTCATTTTTGATTTCCAAGGTGTGTTGTCAACACATGTGGACAAACCCGCCACTGGATGCATTGGATAGACCTTCAACCAATCAGAGCAGTGGAACGTGTGACATCAATGACAGCCAACTTGGTTGCTTACAAAGAATCCTCGATAAAATTCCTCCAAATAAATGCCAAAGAGACCGGAAATAATGTGTGTTACTTAAACATGATTCAAGTTCTTGTTTGTGTCACCGATGAATATGAATATGAATTAGAGGCGAACGGCTCCGTTAGCTTTGGGCTTCACATGAATAAGGATCCAGAATGAGTCAGCCGGGTCGGGGGGGGGGGGTAAATAACAATGCAACAAACGAACAATGCGTACCATGATAATTTATTAAAGACCTTAGAAAATAAGTTTTGGCTTTCAAGTCTCCAGAGAGTGATGTCTCAAAACAGTCGAGTCCCAGTCAAGTCTCACAGCAGGGGGTCCCAGCTCAAGATTTTCATTATTGAGCCCATCTCTCAGTAATCTCTCATGTAAAGTCTATAGTAAAAAGAAATGGGTCAATTTAGCGATTTCAACGTTCATTTATTCAAATAATATTCTAATATGTAATGTAAATTTGCCCATCCTAATCTTGACACCCCACCGGCCCCCAGGCCCTGGGAGGGTGCTCCAGTTCATCTATGGGACAAGACCTGCCTCACAGCCATCTTGGTTCCATTCCAAGAAGTCTAAATATAATGTTCACGATTTCAAGAGGGATCATATTTAAACTTCAAACGTTGGTTTTATGTTGTGACTGCGACGTTACAGAACCAGAGCTGAAGTAATCAACGGCAGCCCCCGTGAACACACAACAAGACCAGCAACAATCTACTCTGCCCCGCTGCCAGCCACTGAATTAGACTAATAGAGCGGTGACAACATCCAGACGCATTCATTAATTCTCCAGCTTAACGAACGGAGCGGGAACAAGGCGCTGGAGGTGAGGTCCTCTCCGATTGGTCCCATTGAACGAATAAGCGTCAGGGATCAGGGGAGTCGAGCCAGGATTTGCTGGGTGGCGTAAAGCGGTCGGGGGGGGTTGGACTCCCAAGCCAAAGGACTCTGGGTTCGATCCCCTGATGTCCGCGGTCCAACTCAATAATAAATAGTAAAGGCCTTGAAAGCTTTAAGGATTTGTCATCGATACAGTCCTCGACCAATCGTTAAGCACCTTGAAGGACTGGCCCCTAGGGTCCCATCAGGCCAGGGGTCGTCCAAAGGTCACCTGACAGCCAGCCTCAAACTAACAACCTCTCCACCGAGTCCTGACATGCTCTGCCCGAGGGCCTTTGAGCCAGGAGATCCACCAGACCTCTCCCTGTTCTGAATCTCTCTAGTCTGCGTAACAGTATTCACAGACATTATACAACACCCAGCCGATACGTCATAACCCTTGTCTGCTAACATTGTAACACTGTTTCCGTCTTATTCATATCTATGGTTGTGTTTCTACGTTTGAAAGACAGAGGTGGAGCCACACATGCATGTGTGTCTACGTGTGTTTCTCGTCTATGTAGGTGTGTTTATGTGTTTGTCCTGTCTTTGTGTGCATATTTGTTTATCTTGTATATGTGTGTCTTGTCAATGTGTGTGTGTGCGTGCGTGTGCGTATCTTGTCTATGTGTGCGTCTTGTAAATGTGTGTGTATCTTGTCTTTGTGTGTGTGCATCTTGTCTGTATCTTGTCTATGTGTGTATCTAGTCTGTGTGTGCACCTCCAGCATGCTGCAGTTAAAGGGAGGCGGAACTAATTGAGCATGAATGACAACAGACGACCTCTGATGCTGCGGAACACAGCTGTCAATCACTCATCTGGCCCTGCAAAGCTCTCTGTGTGTGTGTGTGTGTGTGTGTGTGTGTGTGTGTGTGTGTGTGTGTGTGTGTGTGTGTGTGTGTGTGTGTGTGTGTGTGTGTGTGTCAAAGCAACAAAGAGACACAGAGCGAAATTATGTCTTAACTTTACAATCTCAATGGTAGAGGGAAATGTCAGTCAGGTGAAACTCGATGCAGATTGGCTGGGGAGGCTTAGTAGGGGCGGGGCTAAACTAAGGTAATAAATCTGAGCTAGAGCAAGGGAGACGGAGCATTCCATCACTACTGCCACCAGACCCCCGGCATGTCATTGGTCAGAGGGCAGGTTCGTCAGGTGGAAACAGCCGTGTGATTGGAGGACGGAGACGAGGGGGCTGGCTCATTCACACAGAGGGCAGATCGATAGTCCTGCTGCAGTCCTTCACAACCTGGAGTATATTTTACTCTCTTTCTCTCTCTCTCCCTCTACAAGCACACACGCACACACAGGTGAGTACACACACACACACACACACACACACACACGCACACACACACACAAGTGGAAAAAGATGCACTCTACCAGACTCGTAGATTTCTGGGTCCATCTTGTTGGGGAGTTGATGAAAAGGAGCCCACTACTTTAAACCTATAGTCTCGCTCTCTCTCTCACAGCCACTGTCTTCTGCTGTCTCTTGCCCACTGCAACTCAATCTGTCTGTCTCTCTCTCTCCGTTTCATCCTCTCTAGAACACCAACTGCACATTCGCATCCCTTTTTCTCGATGTTGCCCCCCCCTCTCTCTCCCTCCCTCAGCCACCTCTCTCTCTGAGAGGGAGAGGGGGTGGGGGGGAGAGACAAAGTGACCGCAGCAACATAGAGGGCAACCAGCTACGCTACGGCTAACGCTAAAGCCATCCCTGAATGTGCACCAGCAGGGACACGCGCTAGCATGGAGCATGTAAACAAACTAGTTTGAAAGCACGTACATGCACTCCCAGTGAAACACACACTAGCATGTGCACGCACTGGCCGAAATGCATGCTCGCTCATAGGCACCTTAGCATGTACGCACACTAGCTCAAGTACACGCTACCTTAGCTGAAACACACACACACACACACACACACACACACACACACACACACACACACACACACACACACACACACACACACACACACACACACACACACACACACACACACACACACACTAGCATGAACGCCCACTAGCTACAATGCATTCTAGCTCACTTAGCTACCTTAGTCTGTGTATGCACACTAGCTCATAAAGAAATGATAGCAGAGTGCTGTGTGGGGTACTGGTCTGGGGACAGTGAGTCATCGGAGGGCAGTGCTCTGCAGGTGTTTTAATCATCCTGATTACTGAGTAATCACAGGCAGCTGAAATAATGAAGACGAGTTTTACAGTCGGTTTAGGGGTGTGTGTGTGCGTGCGTGTGTGTTGCTGGTTCATCCTCCTGGTGGCCAGACAGACACTATTGTTAGAAAATGATGCGGTTTCAAGGTCGACGCACCAAATCTCTCTCCCACACACACACACACACACACACACACACACACACACACACACACACACACACACACACACACACACACACACACACACACACACACACACACACACACACACACACACACACACACACACACACACAACAGGGCAATATGCTGATGGTGACTGTGTTGATCACACAATGTTGATGAAGCATGAAAACACACATTATCTATATATTGTAATAACCATACAGACCAGCAGAACCCTGCAAATGGACTGGACTGAACTACACTAGACCGGATTATCCTGGACTACATCACACTATATCGCACTGGAAAATACTGGACCGGATTACATCGCACTATTATGGACTGGACAATACTGGACCGGATTATCCTGGACTACACTTCACTATTAAAGATCCCTCTTCAAGATGCAGATAAAAACTGCAAAACAATGAACAATTTCTCTAGAAGTGTTATGCTGTTTATTAAAAAGGAGTTAATGCTTTTAGAAATGGATTCGGGGCTCCGGCAGGAGACAGCCACGGGCAACAATCCCTTTCTCCTCCATGTCGTGGATGGTTCATGTACTCCCCCAATTCCTTCTCAACCATGGCTGAGATAACCCCCACTACGAGTCTCGTTGTGGAAATACCAGAGACGTCAGAGAACCCGACGCAGTCTAGTCTTTTCACCATAGGCATGCTTTACTCAAGCTTGCCTTGTTGTGTTGCGTGGTATGCGGCATAACACCCACAGCAGAACGGTTATCCAAATAACAAAGAAGTGTACAACAACTCTTGCATTACAGTGTGTGTATTCACACACACACATATGTGGCGCTCGCACGGTCATAGCTCATTGACTTAATGGCGGGACAAATTCTCTGGGCGGGCAAAGCAGAGAAAGAGGAGATAACCTGGCCACTTATGACGACATATGGGGCCAAACTCCAAATCGGCGCATCTGAGCTTTGTTTTTTCAAAGGCAGAGCAGGATACCTAGTGCTAGTTTTACACCTAACGCCATTTCTAGCTACTGGGGGACCATAGGCAGGCTAGGGGAACTCATATTAATGTTAGAAAACCTCATAAAGTGAAATTTTCATGCCATGGGACCTTTAAGGACTGAACTAGACCCGATTATACTGGACTACACTATTACGGACTGGAAAATACTGGACCGGACTGCACTGTAACAGATTGTTCTGGACTAGACCACAATGTACTGGACTGGGCTATGCTACACCAGATCATACTATACGGCATTTCATAATGTTTATTAACAATAAGCATCAAGATACTTCCAGGTGACAGAACGCGAGTGGCTTCGACTGACCTGAAGTGATCCAGCCGGCTGCTGTAAACAGAGTTAAAAACATTGTTGTTGATCTGAAGTTGAAACGATGTTGAAAACTATATTAATTTTAGGGATCAAATTATATGGATTTTTTAGGGCCGATACCGATTTTTTTTTCATCAGCCTTAGCCGATGACCGATTCGCCGATACTGCTTATGCTCCCTCAATTTACATCATAAAAGTTATGCAATGACGATAATAAATGTTATATTAATAAATAAATCTCAATTAATCTCAATTAAAAAAAGAAAAAATAATAATAATCTGCAAAAAAAAAAATCGGCCGATACACATAAAAAAACGCAAATATCGGCCGGCCGATAATATATCGTCGATCACTAATTAATATAATATATATTAATGAGACGTCCCGTAGCACCCCTCAAGAAGAAAATCATTCATTCAAGCCATCTACTCTGTTTTCTTGATTGCTCTGCCCTGGTCAAATGACAAGGAAGGGTTTGTTTACTAGCGGTAGTGGTGCCATCGGAGAACGCTTCGGTTTTGCCACCCGGAGGAACGTATTGTGGCGTCATAGTGAATTGTCGTATACCGGGTTGTACTGGACTGGGCTGGACTAGGATGCGGACCCCACCCTGTGTGTGTGTGTGTGTATGTGAATGGGTGTGTGTCACAATGATTCATAGTACCAGGCACTGCCTCTTCCTGTTAAACTAGTTTCAACATCCTTTAATGAGTCCCAGTGTGAGACTAGGGTGTGTTGTCAAACACCACTACTAGGCAGCGATAGGCCACCCTGCTGCCAACAGTCATGTCTACACAGGACTCATAGATATGATGGATGATCACGCCCACTCAGACAAAGGCTCCATCTGATTGGCTAGCATGCTTCCTAGTAAGGCTGGGGGATGTGGAACATTGTAAACACACCGATGATCATGGGGACTAAAACCAGTTTACCTTTCTCCTGGACATTTCAAAAGATCATTTTAAGGGGTATATATTCTCATGGTGAATAATTTATACACTACAACTGGGTTTCAAAAGAAGTCTATGACTTTATTTCATGACGACACAACCCCATTGAAAGGTAAACAACAGTATTGACTCATGGCCCAGCCCCACTGCCTAGTGAGGGCGCCCTGTTGACAGCAGACCTTCTGTTCACTGCACTACTAGTCTGCCCTGATCCTCTTCCTATCCACATCCACCCAGCACTGCGTGGACATGCTGTCAGGCCTCATGCAAGGACCCATAATGCACGCTGCTGCCGGCGTTGGCCCAAGGTCGTCGAGAGAGGTCATTCAGGAGTCGGCGTGCGCTCGCTGTAAACTAATGACCTCATCACACGTAGCGCGTGTGTCACCGAGGTGAACCGCACAACAGTGGGCGAAGGAGAGGGGAATGGAAGGGGGCGTTAGGACTGACCCCGCGTCACCATGGTAACCAGCAGAACACACCCCAGTTGGGCTCCTCAGTTTGGGAACGTTTCAAAAAGCACCACCACGTTGACTGGTGCCACAAAACACATATTTTCACAACCCCCCCACACACACACTTCTATTTTACAAATCCACACACAGAGTACAGCACACAACCAATTATTGCAGGAAAACAAACAGCCACTGAACATACAAAACCCAGTGTGGATGCACATACCAGCAGGCAAGACACATGCACGTGTACACACATACAGCCCAAACCCCCATTTGCCCACCCTCTCTCTTCCTTTGAAGTTATATTTAGGTGAATCCTGCTTTGCTCAACATCCATCCACTGATATGCATGCAAATCAGACAGGCAGACGGACAGAGTGACAGACAGACACGCAGATATGCAGATATGCAGACAAACAGCTGCAACGATGCCAGTACTGAAGTGATGCGTGCCGTCTTGATTCAAAAGTGTGACGGTCGTTGATGCTGATGAACTAGGAAGTAGTTAATACAGTCTGTTTTAGAGGCTTTCCTCAGGCTGCTAGGAAAAGATTTCAAAGCCTGGTACTTCTGCTTATTTACTTTATTTATTTGTGTTGCGCTAGGGAACATAATTTAACATTGGTCTGTCCACATATGTCACATATGCCAGCGTTTCCTCATACGTTGAGCTCAGTGATATCTGTCCGTTTCCATCGAGCTGAGCCTAAGACTACAGAAATATCTCAGACGTCAAACAGCTTCTGTTATCTAAATAAGGTTAAAACTTGAACTGGTTACGGTCAAAAGATCTGAGGGACTTATTTAACTACATTAAAATCCTTTTTGATGTAATAATGTTGAGTGTTATAAACTTTGAGTGTTATAAAAATAAAAATATAATTTTTATTGTCAATTTTTGCATCCATCAAGTAAAAAGACTTGATAGAATACTTTAAGTACCGGTCAGACCATAATAACTTTCACTGTTCCCTTCAGCACTATGGTACATACAGACAGAAACATGGTACATTGTTACAAAGACAGTACGAGGCAACAAAGCCGTCTAGAGACGAACAAAGGACCAGCGCTATACTGCAGCATGGAAAATATTTATTTTCCATTAAATACTATTATTATGTGTTTATGTGTCTATTATGTTGTTTGGCTTGTCAATCCTGCCTTTGTTTGTTCAGGGTCTCCCGTCAATAACAAGCTAATGACGAGCTAATGACGGGCTGATGAACATCCATTGCTACGGCCGTGAACGTCCTTGAGAAACAGCTAGCTAACAACAACATGTTAGCCAAAGGGCTAATAACTACACAGTAGCTCAAGAAATCAGCCCAGAGCTACAGTCTCTATACAAATACGGGACAAAATCATCCATGAAAGTCATTCAAATCAAGGACAGCACAAACACACACACACACACATGCAAAGTATAGTGAGTAGAGTGTTACGCTCCGGTAACATGATCACCATCATCTGGGTCCAGGGTCCACATTGTACTTTCTGAATCTTGTCTTTGGACCTGCCTGAGTCCAGCCCAGCCGTTGTTTTGATATGCAACCGATATATTTGGCAAATCGCTGCCAAATGGTGTTCCTTTCAGCCCCGGTCTCCGTCTCCCCCTCTAGTGGAGCACCACCCATCAGATTGTTATCATAAAGGAACCAGGCTAAGTGGTGAGAACGGGGGGAGATGGATGTTTGGTCGCAGCCCCAGACAGCTGATGTGTGGTCCCAGGGCGCTGGTCTGAGTCTCCACCCGCTGTCTAGCTGACAGAACTTAATAGCACTCAGTTTCTCACATGGCTGAAAGCGTTACAACTAGCATTATTGGCATTGAGGACATTCTAAAGACTAACATTTATCACACATTTCAGCAAAAGAAAATACTCTTATTATAATAGTTCTTGAAAATCGCTTTTGACGTCTCAATGGCTAAAAAATATATAACAACCAAAAGAAAGACAATAACAACTCAAATCTGTGGAAATCTAAAGTCCTTGATTCACCAATCAACTGCGTCATTAAGGGGAAGGTAGGGGTTAGACAGTATAGAGACAGTACAGAGGCGGGTCATTAAGGAGCAGGTCGGGGTTAGACAGTACAGAGGCGGGTCATTAAGGAGCAGGTCGGGGTTAGACAGTACAGAGGCGGGTGATTAAGGAGCAGGTCGGGGTTAGACAGTACAGAGGCGGGTGATTAAGGAGCAGGTCGGGGTTAGACAGTACAGAGGCGGGTCATTAAGGAGCAGGTAGGGGTTGGACAGTACAGACAGGCCATCAGGGAGCATATAGGGGTTAGAGGCCTCTTGCTCTAGGATGCCAAAAAGTAGACTGTGGTAGACATTGGGGATCGAACCCAGGACCTTCCGGCTGTCCAGCACCCAACTAGAATATCCTGCCTCTCTTTCAAGGTCTCCAGGGTCTATTCTCCTCCATAATCACTTGAATGTGGTGCACTTTGAAAGTAATGACAGTCCACACACACACACCTGGCTAACTGGAGCAGCCAGACACACACACACACACAAACGGTGTAGCTATTTTTATTAGCACAATTCACTTTTTTTTAAGTGACCCACAGACACAGAATTGTGTTCAAGACAAAGGAGGCCATTAGAGTCACTGCATTGAATAATTAACATATTAAAGTGTGTATAATTCCCAGTCATTAACACACACACACACACACACACACACACACACACACACACACACACACACACACACACACACACACACACACACACACACACACACACTATTACTTATAATCCAATGAGTGTCATAGATCGTCCCAGTCATGAATAGCCGTTCAACGGCAGATTAAGACCTCAAATAAAGACAAGCAGAGGCATGTACCACACACAGTTCACCTGGGAACCCCCATGTCCCCCCATCTCATATCATCCCCCGTCTGCCATGACGAGGCCCCTGGGCTGGGTCCTCATACCAAGAGCCCGTACTAACCAAGAGCCAGTACTAACCAAGAGCCCGTACTAACCAAGAGCCAGTACTAACCAAGAGCCCGTACTAACCAAGAGCCAGTACTAACCAAGAGCCAGTACTAACCAAGAGCCTGTACTAACCAAGAGCCTGTACTAACCAAGAGCCCGTACTAACCAAGAGCCAGTACTAACCAAGAGCCCGTACTAACCAAGAGCCAGTACTAACCAAGAGCCAGTACTAACCAAGAGCCCGTACTAACCAAGAGCCAGTACTAACCAAGAGCCCGTACTAACCAAGAGCCAGTACTAACCAAGAGCCTGTACTAACCAAGAGCCAGTACTAACCAAGAGCCAGTACTAACCAAGAGCCAGTACTAACCAAGAGCCCATACTAACCAAGAGCCAGTACTAACCAAGAGCCTGTAGTAGGGAGGTGGAGGTCAACGTTTTGGACAGCAGCTATGCAGCCTGATCACTGACTACAGGGTGAGGTACACTCGGGGTGAGGTACACTGGGGGTGAGGTACACTCGGGGTGAGGTACACTGGGGGTGAGGTTCACTCGGGGGTGAGGTACACTGGGGGTGAGGTACAGCCTCACACACCATGTCGACTACTTAACGTAACACAACACGGCGGGTGTGTTAACGTTATTCAGCGTCATTGTGTTCGTCTTAAACCCGACCGAGCCTCGTCCAGCTCACCGCTAGCCTGAGGAGCCTCCCGGTTAGCGGTGAGCGACGTCTCCCGTCGGACCACAGCGCCCGAAAAACGTTCACGAATTACGTTTTTTTTTTTTTTAACGTATTTAACGGGACTTTTAGAGCGTTGTCGCGCGAGGGGTAACCGTCAACACACACACACACACACACACACACACACACACACACACACACACACACACACCACGACCGTTGGCGTTTACGTCATTCTGCAGACACGTAAACACACACATACGTTGACATTCTCACACACACACACTTACGTTGACGTTCCCTCTCACACACACACACACACACACACACACACACATATACGTTGACGTTCTCACACACACACACACACACACACACACACACACACACATATACGTTGACGTTCTCACACACACACACACACACACACACACACACACACACACACACACACACACACACACACACACACACACACACACACACACACACACACACACACACACACACACACACACACACACACACACAGCTTACCGGCTGGCATTCTGTGGCTGTTAATGCACCGCCGTTCCTCTGTCGTGAACACCGGTGGGTCTCCGGTCAGTCGACCGATAACATGTACCCTCCTGTCCGGTAACGTCCCCGGGTCTCACGTCGTCGGGCATCGGACCCGGGTCCCTCCGCGGATGACCGTGACTGACAGCTGACAGCCGAGGAGGATGATGTGTTGTTAATTGTTGACACTCTATACTTGACTCGACTCCACGTTACCGGGATCGATACCCGCCGGGAGTGTTGTGTTCGACACCCCCGATCTGACCGTGACCGAGAGCGGATCGATACCCCGGCGACGTCGGGTTAGAGTATGGTACTCTGGACGTACACGCGGTGTTATGGGAGGTAATTAGTAGGAATACCTGTGAAGCGCGAGGGGAGATTAACCCGCGAGTCTCAACGCTTCCTGCTCGCGCCGCGGTGCGTTCAGGAACAACGCGGAAGTCCAAACTCTGCCCTATCTTTGTTGGGTGTTAACCAGCATACACCTCATTAAAATCATGTTAAAATGCTATGTTTCGTCGCTGGGATCGCCGAGACGTGTTTTTAAGAATATTTTTGTTATTCCAGGATAGATTAATGACGGTGTTACGGCTAATTAAGTTAAATTAGCTCTTCTTTTTTTGTATATGTGTGCATTTCCTGCTGTCAAAACTCATGTAAAAAACATGTAAAAAAAATAATTGCCAAGAGAAGATGCATTTTAATTCATATTTTTATTATTCCAGTTATAGATAAATGACAATGTGCTACTTTTTAATATAAAAGTTTTTTTTTAAAGTTTTTTAAAAACTGCATTTCCAAAGAGTGATAATCTTTATATGCCTGTTGCTTAATAGATTTGGCACCTCACTGACATCTTAAGGTTCTACTTCCTTTCTAGGTGAAGGGAGAAGGAGCAAGGCAGTAAAAAAAAAGCAAGCAGTGCCATTTCTATCCCCTTGTTTCCTTAGCACCAAGCCGGACCAAAGGACCAGTTTAGTCAATCTGTTGAACTCGCTACATAAACTAGCCTTAGTTTGATCAAATAATCCAAAGGAACTGGTTGTAGGGTAGGTGAGGCATTACATGGAGTGAAATGACCAACAGAGAGAGTTGTGTGGGCTCGCTAATCCTCTCTGGACTTTTGCTGCTCAGGCAGCTCGCGAGCAGAGCTGATTAAAGGATTTAGTGAGAGCTACCGGAATCCCAGGCATCTGCTAAGTCCAAGCGCAACACCCGACCCAACAACAAAGATCATATCTCAGCAATTAATCTTCAGAGGAAATCCCCCCCATCATAGCAGGGGGCGGGCTGAGTGGAGGGGGGGCGGTCATGATATTGTCAGAGCAAAGCCTAAGTTTAGACCGCGAACGGCCTTCTGTCAAACACTATTAATTCAAAATGGCTGTACAGTAGCCAGGGTTTAGTGGTCTGTAGGCCTGCCTCTCAGCTGTAGGCCTCTGTATGGCAATCCCTGTTGATTGCTCTTAGTTTGGAGGGCCTTTACATTGTGACCGTAATATGACATCTTGTATATCACGTTTGTGTCAAGCATTTTTCATCAAATATATATGACCAAAATATGTATATACTGCTGAGCTTTTATTGTAGTTGAATGTCAATTCCAGTTCAATCTTCCACTTGTGTGGGGATGTGTGCGTATGTTTGTATATGTGTATATGTGTGTGTGGGTGTTTGTATATGTGTGTTTGTGTTTGTATATATGTGTGTGTGTATGTTTGTAATTTTGTGTGTGTTTGTAATTTTGTGTGTGTTTTGGTATATATTTGTGTGTGTGCTTGTTTGTGTATATGCGTGTGTGTGTGTGTGTGTGTGTATTATGATGTGTCACCGAGCACGATAAATGTCAGAGATAATAGCTGCTGGCTCTAAATTGATCACTTATCGAGCAATAAACGTTGCTTTAACTGTTGTTTATTCCTATTGATCCGTCTGTCCGTCTGAGTGGATTACCCCTCGGACCGCATGGCCGCGAGGTCATCGCCACGGCAACCTTTTGTACCCAGGGGTGACCTCTGGTACCACGGGGTCACCGCGTCTCACAGATATGCCCCCCCCCCCCCCCCCCCCCCCGTTGTGACATCGTTGGGTCCTTGAGCTGCCTGTTTGCTGTGACGACCAGGTCAGACGTAGGTTGTCGTGGCGATACATGTGATATATATAGACTGTATAGCGTGTGTGTGTGTGTGTGTGTGTGTACCTTTGCTGTGACGACCAGGTCAAATGTAGGTTGTCGTGGCGATACATGTGATATATACACTGTGCACTGTGTACGTGTGTGGAGTGTGTCTGTGTGGGTGGTTGCTGACTCAAGCAGCCTCACCTGGCCTGAGTCAGACAGGTTAGACTCTGGGGCCGGCGGGGGGGGGGGGGGGGGTGCCGTGGACCACCAGGAAACAGGGGCCGTACCATCCATCACCCCACCCTGAGGAAGAGCTCTGACACGGAGGCCGGCCGCCCTGCTGCTCTGCCTGTCACGTTTCCCCACCTGCAGGTAAACGGGTGATACATCACCTCTGCGTGTCTCCGTGTGTGGGCGGGACTCCGCCCATACGCTTTTATCAAAAGCGTCTTACAACGGTGCACACACACATTCGTACACCGACGGCGGAGTCAACCACGCAAGGTGACAGCCGGTTCGTCGGGAGCAGTCAGGGTGAGGGCGTCTTGCTCAGGGGCACCTCGACACTCAGCTAGGAGGAGCCGGGGATCGAACTAGCAACCTTCCGGTTCCGAGGCAACTCGCTCTACCTCCTGATGTAAGCAATGTCTTCATGGGCAGACTCTTGATTTGGGACCCCTGTGTCATTATTATTATCATTAACATTACCCACCGACCACTGTTAGTGTCCTAGCTTGCTAGGAAAGTGTCCTATAACTTAGTAACAGACGTCTCCTAACGCGATGAGGGCTTCAATCGATCTGAGTTGTGTTTTGGACAATTTCTTCTGTTGGACCCCGTCCATCCATACAGGCTGACTCAGCACCTCTCTGTAAAAGCTTTCTAATGTTCACCTGACTGGTGACACGACCCCTGAGCTCTGACCTCTGACCTCAGCCTGGACCACTAATGAATGAGCTAAGCCCTCTGCTATACACATGCATGGCGCTATGCGCTGGAGAACAGCCGACAACAGCGATACTACACACTATACTGTGGACATTGCACCTGCATAGCAGCGATCTGTCCCACTGCAAGCTGCATGGACACCCCTAAGATACGTCTTCCACATTGTCATTGTTTGAATCTAAAGTGTGTTTTAAAAAACACTTTAAAAAAACATGTCATCATAATTCAGTAAATCAATAGGATGTCAGTATCAGGTCAAAATCACCTGACCCCATGGTCATCAAAAATAAAAGGTTTTGGAACAAAGAGTTTGTCCCCTGATGTTCTTGGTTAAATGAACCCAAAGCAGTTGAATGACCTTCCGGAATATTCCAGTAGAACGATGTGTTCTAGTGGGTGTGCTTGTTTGGGTTCATCATGGAGTCCGTTTCTTGGTGATGGTGGAGAAAAGTTCTTGGGTTTTTTGTGCAGTAGAGTTGGGCTATTTCTACTCCAGTTCTCCTGGACCCGCTAGTTTGCTTCCTGTGTGTGTGTGCGTGTGTGTGTGTGTGTGTGTGCGTGTGTGTGTGTGTGTGTGTGTGTGTGTGTGTGTGTGTTGACGGACTGCACTGTGGAACTGAGTCAAGGCTCTGTTCAACCTATAGGGGGCAGAGTTGAGCTGCTGTCCGCTGGGCACCAAAGACACACAGACACAGGAACACACAGACACAGAGACAGAGACACACACACACACACACACACACACACACACACACACACAGACACACAGACACACACAGAGACACACAGACACAGAGACACACACACAGAGACACACAGACACAGAGACACACACACAGAGACACACACACAGAGACACACACCCAGAGACACACAGACACACACACAGAGACACACAGACACACACACAGAGACACACAGACACACAGACACAGAGACACACACAGACACACACACACACAGACACAGAGACACACAGACACAGAGAAACACACACACAGACACAGATACACACACAAACACATACACAGGGACACACACACACACACACACACACACACAGCCATACATGTATATACACACACACACAATTTATATAAGCCTATCCAACCACAGACACACACTCACACATACTAGACCTCTGAAGAATAAGGCCCGCCTCCGAGGCTCCCAGTTCCCTCGGTCAAATGTGTCCTATATTATAATTCAATTCATTATCTGTTTTTCTAGAATTATAGAATTATTTTCTGGAATTATAAAATATCAATACTATTACTATATTTATACTATATATATATATATATATATATTACTATTACTATCTATGAGCTACAATCTGCAATCAATCGAATATCTCAACAATATCTCAATAACAGCCAACAAACTCTTATCACTGTCAAACCAAACAGTTAAGTCGTGGAGAAAAGAGGCTGATCCTCACCAGCGATTAAGTTTTATAGACCACTGAAATCACGCGTGAAATGACCATCACGTTAGTTTGTGACTGGTTGCGAGCAAGAACATATAACTCCATCCTCCCTAACAAGTAGGACGTATGTAGTCTGCGCAGATCGGAACTAGTTCCCGGTTAGCATTAATAATCATTTACTACTTTAACGGCACAGACAATCCAAAACTTCAGTGGAAACTAGATGGTAAAAGTGTGTAGTTCAAAACGTGACACAGCTTTTACCTCTCCGCCGCCTACAGAGTTTGTTATGTACGATCATTCAAAAACGCTGTGTTATTTCCCATAGACACTTGACCGATGGAATTTGACGGAGGAGGGACTAAAGTGCCAAATACACCGGCACCGATCAGCGCGCGTCAAACCAACCGCCCCCATTATTTCCGCACGAGGCGCTCGTCGGCGTGCCGCCGCGCGATCCTTCACGCCACTCCAGTCTTATATTTAATAGCGTCGCCGCCCCTGAAAAAGCGCTTTTTTAAAGCTGTTTCGTACATCCCGGCTTGATACAAGGTCCTGTACATATGGACATTGTTAATGCAGTAGATGAATATTCCATAATGCTAAAAGAATGAGCAATGACAGTAAATAAAGTGAGTAAACAGTAAACAAAGTGCCCGACAGTACATAGATAATAACTATGAATTAAAGTGACTATCATTAAGCACAAACTGAGGATCATGGGCATCAGGGCCATATATGAGGTCAGACAACAACTGGTGTAACGTTAAGGCAGCCTGCCAACTATGTTGCTTGATCTGCTGCTTTCAAAACATAATCTCAACGGCGCTGCAACGCGACGCTTCCATTGGTGCTATAGGGCGGCATTTGACGCACATAAAATGCGCACCGTGTTTTCGGCTTTATTCTTCAGAGATATTCACACACAGAAAAAGATAGACAGACAGACACAGACAGAGAGGATGACAGACAAACCAAAAATACAAAAAAATCCAGTGCGTTAGGATATTTTCACCAGATAAATTATAGCTTGGAATATCGTAGTCAATGAAGCAAACCAAAAAGTAGGTATTTTTCCAGCCTGTGTCATCTGTTGCACTTTTCTGAGTCTCTGCAAATTACTGAAGCAGTGAGTTAATCTGGCAATTAAAATAGACATCTGGATATGAATATGCAGTTCAGCAGAAAATCACTGCTGGCAGGTCAATTGTCAACAACACTTTAAGTTATAATCTAATACTGCGCACTTAAGTACCTCAAACTAAAATGGCCAAAAAATGCAATTACTTTCTATTTCTCTTCTCTATAATTGTTGTGTTGGGGGTATTTATCACACATTCACTTCTGTTTATGTATTTGTAAGTTATTTACGTTTTTATTTATTTTTGCGTTAAGCCCGACACACACCGGCGCCATTTTACGTGCGTCAAATGCCGCCCTATAGCACCAATAGGAAGCTCGCGCTGCAGCGCTGTTGAGATTATATTTTGAAAGCAGCAGATCAAGCAACATAGTTGGTAGGCTGCCATAACGTTTATCAGTTGTTTTCTGACTGAATATATGGCCCTGATGCCCATGATCCTCAGTTTTGTGCTTACAATGATAGTCACTTTAATTCATAGTTACTATTTATCATGGGCGTCTGTTTGGTGTGAAATGTGCTGGGGACAGAGACGCATTCGAAAGTGCATTTTCAGAAGTGCTGGGTACAATGAGGATGCACTCTTTTTTTTCTCTTTAGTGCAGGTAATGAAAGGTTCTGAAAGACGGCATACCCATTTAGCTTACTAATGAATAAAATGTATACAAAAAACTGTGATGTCTGACACGTTTTATGAAGAAAGCGTTTCCAAAAAGCATTGGACATAGGCTATGACCCGCTATGTTCTGCTCCATGTACCCAATGTTGACAACGTGACATGACTAAGCTACCAACCAGTGGCGGCTGCTCATCTTTCAAAGAGGGGAAGCTCATTTTCGCCCTACATCATATAAATA
>NC_140286.1:14071053-14091896 GCF_964030765.1 Micromesistius poutassou
TGGAGGTCTGGTGTAGAGGTCTGGTCTAGAGGTCTGGTGTAGAGGTCTGGTCTGGAGGTCTGGTGTAGAGGTCTGGTCTGAAGGTCTGGTGTAGAGGTCTGGTGTAGAGGTCAGTGGGGGGGTCTGGAGGCCCTGAGATCAGTCACAGAGCGGGTCCTCGGGTCCCACCAGGCTGTGGACTGAACCACTCTGTGCTCTCTGCAGTCAGAACACAACCAGAGTGACCCACAGTGTGAGGTAGCACTCATTAAGGGGGGCTCATTAATGATTCATCACGTTGATGAAGCCCTAGCTGACCCCAGCCTTAGCGTGATGCTGGGGTCAACTCCCGATGTGCCTGGGGAGTTCGACAACGTTCAACTGTAGACACACACACACAGACACACACACACACACACACACAAACAACTACTTGGAAGCCATTTGCAGCGAGTTGACTTGTGAGCGAGGTTGAAGTTCCAGAAGGTTCTGAGGGGAGGCCTGCTGCTCATTGACCTGCTTAGTCCCGCCCCCCCCCCCCTGCTGTTTGACAGACAGCTGTCTTCTGAGTAGTGCCGCACGGCGGAGGGTGAGTTTGATGCGGAGCCCTGTGCAGCACGGGGAGGAGGAGCTTAGGGAGCAGAGGAGGAGGAGCTTAGGGAACAGAGGAGGAGGAGCTTAGGAAGCAGAGGAGGAGGAGCTTAGGGAGCAGAGGAGGAGCTTAGGGAGCAGAGGAGGAGGAGCTTAGGGAGCAGAGGAGGAGGAGCTTAGGGAGCAGAGGAGGAGGAGCTTAGGGAGCAGAGGAGGAGGAGCTTAGGGAGCAGAGGAGGAGGAGCTTAGGGAGCAGAGGAGGAGCTTAGGGAGCAGAGGAGGAGGAGCTTAGGGAGCAGAGGAGGACAGAGGGGAGGGTGCGTGTCACGCAGGAGAGACAGACAGAAAACACACTCTGCATGTACTGTCTAGTGTCGCTACCACACGCACACACACACACACACACACATACACACACACACACACTCACAAACACACAGATACACACAAAGACATACACACACACACACACACACATACACACACACACTCACAAACACACTCTCACAAACACATACACACATATACACACACACACAACAACATACAGACACACACACACACTCTTTTTGAAATAACCCTTAATACTACTTCACAAACTAGACAATATTTATAAAACATTTATTTTACATTTTCTATGTTATCTTTTGTTCTTGTAAATGTTTCTAGTACAATAATAAAATCCTGCGTCTCACCTGCAACACCCTCAGGGGCCACCAGGGGCACCCTGGCCCACACCCCCCCCACCTTCTCCTAACGCACAATCAACAGCAACACCACAGTGTGGTGCTCTGGACGGAAAGTGTAACTTACAAAAATGAACGAGTCTGATTGGCTGAAAGAAGTGACATCACCTGGCACGGTCTCGGCCAATGAGAAGCAGAGTGTGTTTCTGTGACTTTGCTGCTCCACAGTCCGCCCCCGTGCTCCTCCTCCTCTGGCCCGCCGGCCCTCAACATCTTGGCCTGAGCCTCCGGGTTCAGGAGCCCCAGATCCGCTCCAGGGTTTGCCGGCCGCCATCTGGACGTGCTGACGGCCGGGCCCAGCGATGCGGCCAATGACAAGAGGAACCAGATGGCTGGGTGCCTGGGCGGGGCGGGAACATGACAGGATGTGACCTCTGACCTCTGAAAGCTGGCCCACCACCACCTCCACCACCACCACCACCACCACCTCCACCTCCACCACCACCACCGCCACCTCTACCACCACCACCTCTACCACCACCACCTCTACCTCACCTGCCACCACCACCTCTACCACCACCACCTCTACCACCACCACCTCTACCTCACCTGCCACCACCACCTCTACCACCACCACCACCACCGCCACCTCTACCACCACCACCTCTATCACCACCACCTCCACCTCACCCACCACCACCTCTACCACCACCTCCACCCCCACCACCTCGTCCTCCACCTCAACCACCACCACTTCCACCATCACCACCATCACCACCTCCACCTCACCCACCACCACATCCACCACCACCTCCACCACCACCTCCACCCCCACCACCACCACCTCATCCTCCACCTCAACCACCACCACTTCCACCTCCACCTCAACCACGACCACCACTGCCTCCACATGCACCTCCACCTCCTCTATCTCCACCACCACCACCACCACCTCCTCCACCTCTACCTCCTCTATCTCCACCACCACCACCTCCTCCTCCACCTCCTCCTCCACCTCTATCTCCACCACCACCACCACCTCCTCCTCCACCTCCTCCTCCACCTCTATCTCCACCACCACCACCATCTCCACCTCCACCACCTCTACCTCCTCTATCTCCACCACCACCACCACCTCCTCCTCCACCTCCTCCTTCACCTCCACCTCCTCCTCCACCTGCACCGTTAGATCCCAGCTGTTCACAGCTGCTTCCGTCTGACATTGGCCGTCTGTCCGCTGCCAACCTAGATGGACAGGTCAAAGGTCGAGTGTGTATGTATGAACATGTGTCCCTCCATCTGTCTCTCGGTCTGTGTGAGCCTGGGGGCGGCGCTTCGCCGGCCGTCTGGAAACAGGACCGTCCACGGGGCGAAGTCCCAGCGCCACTGCTCTAGAAAAGGGATGTGTTATTATGGGATGTGTCACCGGGAGACGGTTACTATGGAAACTAGACCTGGTCTCCGGCCTGATGGTTCAGCGGTTGTTAGAAAGAGGCAGGCTCTTGTTCGACAGAATCTGAGTCTTATGCGTCTTTTAGAAATGGCATTAGGGACTCTTTTTGAATTTGCGTTTCGGTGCCGCATTTTTTGGACGAGAAGTTCCCAAGGAAAAGACGTCGACGTTGAAGGTGTTTGGTGTTAATGCTGACGGCAGTTCAACCGACTCCCCTCCTCTCTCCGTTTGTCCCGTGGAACAGAGGTGAACTATCCAACGGCAGATCTGTGATCTCCCGTCTTACCTGCGGCACATACGGCAGAACATGAAGACATGAAGACATGAAGACATGAAGACATGAAGACATGAAGACATGAAGAACATGAAGGTCATTAAGAGAGCCGTCATGGATGGATGAACGGTTGAAAGAACAGGACGGAATGGAGGAATGAATGAGAAGAAATGAATGATTCAACCGGTGGATGAATCGATGGGGGGGGATGCAAAACCAAAAAGGAATGATGAATGGATGAGTGGAGGAGTTGATACGCCTGATGGATGCAACACCAATCCAAAGGTAACACACTCACAGTGAGGATATCGTCCACATCTGTAACTGGTATCGGGAGGCCGTTATGAACTGACTGGTCCCTGTGTGGGACCAATCAATCACGCCAACCGATCCAATAAGTGGCTGAACCGCTCGGCCATGGATCGCTCTGCCGGTCGATAGATAATAAAAAGCCCTCAGAGGTCACGCCTTCCCCCCCGAGGAAGGACAGGCTGTCGGGTGGAACCAGAGACGACCTCCCTGCCCTGGTGCCCATGGGCAAGGCAGCAGGGGTTCCACTCCTGGGGAGAGGCGCGCGTTGGCTTGAGTCCGTTCATGAACACACTGACCACAGATTACCCTGAGGCCAGCCATGCAGCGTCTATCTCATGTTGACATTTAGATTGAGGAAATGTAACAATTATAAGTAGTGATTAGCCGTTACAAGCCGTTTTGGAAATCTGCCCCTTATGACATCACAGGTGGGCGTGTCCACCTAGATGTGCGACGGACAGATGAGACACGTTTGCTGCAGTCCACCAGGTGGGCTGGTAGACTGATCTATCCAGCACACATCTAGGTGGACACGCCCACTTTCTGCCCCTTATGAAGTCATAAGGGGCAGATTTCCAAAACGGCTTGTAACGGCTGGTGGCATGTCATGGCACCTTTAAGTACATTAGTCAGAAGAAAGAAAGGAAAAGAAAGAACAATATATACCGTTCCCTGTATACAACAGAGATAGCTAGGATAAGACGCTACACAATGCTAAGTACTAAAGAGAGCTAGGATAAGACGCTACACAGGAGAGACGGGTGCCAGGACGTGCAACATACAATAAGTGCGTAAGAGGGGTGCGGCAGAGTCTTGAATCTTTTGCGGCAGGTGAGCGACCCTGCGGTCCGGATCTGTCAGGACCTGTCAGCCACATCCATACGTCCACACACACGGACACTAAACACTCACTCCTCAGGCGGCTTTGTCCTTTGCTTCACGGTTCAATAGCGATGCTCTGACAGGTTCAGAGACCGGTCGATTCCTGCTCCTCCCTCCAGGTTAACCCTTTAACCTCCCGGTCCGTCCTGCCTTCGAGGGAGGACGGACAAACGGACGGTTACTCTGCATTAATGCTAAATAAACAGTTAGAAACCACTTTACAACCGCAAAAAATTGATACGATATTAACATACGTCCTAAATGGACACCGCCCCCAACCGCCCGCTATAGATAACACTATGCCAATCTACGTACATCGTGCTCATCTATATATTTACATTTATATTGAGGGCATTAAGCAGACGCTTTTATCCAAAGCAATTTACAGTAAGTATAGACCGGTAGGAATAGGAAGTGTCATAGGAAGTCGGTACAGCAAGGAACATACAGTAATATATTCATCACTAAAAGTCTCATCATCTGTATGCTAAATGCTAATCTGTACACGTTTTCCTCATCTGCATATCGTATGCCAAACGATTTAAAGTGTACTTCCTATGCGCTGCACTATTTGATATTAACATATTAACAATTTATTATATTCAAAGCTTATCGCTATATGCTACACTAATCTAAGTTCATCCGCTCTGCTTGCTAACCAAGCTAGGTGGCGGCGCGTGCTAACCAAGCTAGGTCGCGGCGTGTGCTAACCGAGCTAGGTCGCGGTGCGTGCTAACCGAGCTAGGTGGGGGTGCGTGCTAACCGAGCTAGGTGGCACGTGCTAGCCGAGCTAGGTCGCGGCACGTGCTAACCGAGCTAGGTCGCGGTGCGTGCTAACCGAGCTAGGTGGCGGCGTGTGCTAGCCGAGCTAGGTGGCGGCGCGTGCTAGCCGAGCTAGGTCACGGCGCGTGCTAACCGAGCTTGGTGGCGGCGCGTGCTAACCGAGCTAGGTCGCGGCGCGTGCTAACGGAGCTAGGTCACGGTGCGTGCTAACCGAGCTAGGTGGCGGCGCGTTCTAACGGAGCTAGGTCGCGGCGCGTGCTAGCCGAGCTAGGTGGCGGCGCGTTCCCGTGTCAGGGAGATTTATCTCCGCCCTTTTGTTTTTCACGAGCCTCTCCCGCCCCTCGCCATCCATCACGTCCGGGTGACATTCAGGGGCAGCGGCGAGGCGCGCCGGGGCCGCCGCCGCCACCTGCCCGCCCCACGCCGTCGCCTTTAATCAGCACTGCCAATAAATCCGCCGTCGGGGGGGGGTGGTCACCGTGGCAACACTCCCGGAGACCTCACCAGGCGATATCGGAGCGGTTACGGTCGCAGTGTCCTGTCCTCAACCCCCCCGGACGGAACCTTCCGGAGGTTCTATAGTGTCGCCGTGGTTACAGTGATGACTTCAAAGCCTATAGGGCTACACGTCGGGATGGAATCATCTGGTCCGAGGCAGTGGAGGCGGTGGCACTGCGAGGGTTGGCGGTTTGAATCCCACTAGGGGTCGTCACTGTGTACTATGGCTGTCTGGAGGCTCTGAGGATTGGGAGGAACACAAACTGGATGTTATCGACACTATCTTAAGGTCACGAGAGAACCTTTTCAGGGTCAGAACCCCTTTGTGGTTCTGCTTGGTTCTAGTCTGAAGAACGTCTGAAAGGTTCTGCCAAGACTTTCAACACACACACACACACACACACACAGGTATATTATTATTATTATTATTACCTTTTTAAGGTATAATTCTCAAAGACCAGAAGGATGGCTCAATGTACAGAAAGGTCCCATGAAAGAAAGAAGAAAGCATTAAAAAATGTACTTGAAAGTAAAGCAACACTTACTTTCCACAGTAACTGGTTACGTTTATAATTTGTAACTGAGTAACACAATTAGTTACTTTTTGGAAGAAACACACACACACACACACACCCACACACACACACAAAGTGTGTATGTGTATACACTGTATACACATACACACTGTATGTTGGGGGAGGTATTACAGAGGTATACAATAGTAGATTTATCGTAGATTTAAGGAATTTCATTTTTCATTGAGGAAAAACAGCATTATCAAAGTCTGCAGAATCCTAATTTGACAACCTTTTGATAAATGTCACATAAATCAGCTAATACAAGTCCCATTATTAAACTTAAACGCTTCTCACTTGAAGCGCTCGGTCGTTAAAACGTCGTTAATTACAGCCAGCGGCTGAATGAGACGCTGTAATCGCCCCAGCTGTTCCAAACCACCGGTTTCCCTCACAACAAGGAGGTGGCGGCGGTGGTGCTGGTGGTGGTGGCGGTGGTGGTGGTGGTGGTGGTGGTGGCAGCGGTGGCGGTGGTGGTGGTGCTGGTGGTGGTGGTGGTGGTGGTGCTGGTGGCGGCGGTGGTGGAGGTGGTGGAGGTGGTGGTGGTGGTGGTGGAGGTGGCGGTGGTGGTGCTGGTGCTGGTGGTGGTTGTGGCGGCGGTGGTGGTGGTGCTGGTGGTGCTGGTGATGGTGGTGGTGGAGGTGGTGGTGGCGGTGGTAGAGGTGGTGGTGGTGGTGGTGGCAGCGGTGGCGGTGGTGGTGGTGCTGGTGGTGGTGGTGCTGGTGGTGGTGGTGCTGGTGGCGGCGGTGGTGGCGGTGGTGGAGGTGGTGGTGGTGGTGGAGGTGGTGGTGGTGGTGGTGGTGGTGGTGGTGCTGGTGATGGTGGTGGTGGTGGGGATAGAAGGGTACCAGCTCACGAGGTCGTAGAGTCCATCTCGCAGATGAGGTCATAGGTCAGATCAACTGTTGATTCAGATTCAACCTGGTGTTCATTAGTGAGACGTAAACAGCGACACAACAGACAACACACATCTCTGTGTCCCGTCTCAGCTGCTGTGTAACGACCTCGCATTGAGCTGATATCCCGATCGACAAACTCCTGCTGGAGTAGAGAGAGAGCAGGCTCCTATTGGCCAGGAGGGGCTGAGGGGATGTCTGCTGAAGGAATCTGCCTGGTGCTCTAAAAGTCAAACGAACAGCAGTCAAACCTCTCTCCAATCAATGATCTCAGCAAGTGTTTCTGTAAAAGCAGTGTGTGGAATTCAATGGCCTGGGCAGAAACACAGCCGAATATTTATAAGTACCTTTCCATCAGTGCAACCGGAGCGTCATCAGCCCATGCCGCTCCTTAATGTCGATTACATTCGAAGGACGGCTGGGCAGACGGCGACCGAAACACGCCCGTCACTCGGCCCATTGTTCTCCGTCGTGTTCATCAGCTCTTTGTCTGCAGCCACTCAGCCGTCCAGACTGATTAAAACCGGTCTATTCCTGTCCTGCTGGAAGACGCTGTGCCTCCTCTCCCGAGCCGCCTCGCCGGTCCGTCCCTGCGGTCCGCGTCCCGCTCCACCTTCATCCGCCTAAAAGGTTCAAATCCCTCGTTAGCCACACCTGTTGTTCCAGGGCCCTGATCGTCCCAGAGTCTTTTTAATAACATTAGCGGCTGCTTTGAGTGTTGTTCTGTGTTCGCCGGGTCGTTAGCAGGCGGTTTGCGGGTGTTTAATACGCTAAAAAGATCAGAGCTGAGCGAACTCTCCATCGTAATGGGATTGCTTGTGATTGTTCGCTTTATGATGATTTATATTCTTCCGTTCAAGCTGTGTCTCCGTTGGGCTGGAGGCCTCAGACTCTGGCCTTGTGCTGCGTCTCTCAGCGGGTTGAAGGCGGCGGTGAGGCCGCAGTGCAGAGAGACGCGTGTTCGCCGTCTCAGCAGACTCGAGAGACGCAGCCGAGGCTGTCCACACTCTCTCCCGAGGCGGAGAACGCCACGGCCGTTTAAGATTGACAAGAGGCGGGTTTTGTCTCGGTCTAGACCAAGGGACTTTGGGAAAGGTGGTCACTGGTCAAGTCACGTCTTTAGCTCTGACAGCGGTGGAGATCGAACACAAAGCAAGCGTGCAGCGTATGCTAATGTCTCTGAATGCTAATGTCTTTGAATATAAATTCAAACTGTATGGAATAAAACTAGAGCAGGAGATGGCAAACACACAGCAAGCGAGCTAGGAAGCAGTCGGCAAATGTTGAACTTGGACGGGTATCCCGTCGGTTTCTAAAAATGTTTGACTGTCACAGGAGTGGGTTAGCAAACATTTAAACAACGCACACAGACTCCTCCAGATGGCCTTTAATATTTAATAAGGATTGGGGCGTATCAGCAAACCCCAGCCGTGGATATAAATGTCACCGGAGAAGCAAGGAGGGAGCTCAGAGCGTCGTTCAGGGTCTGTAGCCTTTAGCTTCGGTTTAGCGGCAAGTGTCCCTTTTTCTGTTACCTTCAGATACAGTCCGATACTTTGTTTAAGTCTGTACATTATATGTACATAAGAGCCACTGCATTCAGAAGTAAAAGGCCCCTTATTTACTACATTAGTGGTGTATGACATTTTTACCCACCCACCTTTTTCGAGCTCATGTTGTGATGTCACAAATCGAGCCTCATATTGACCAATGGCATCACATCCTGCCATCTTGAGATACACACACTGCTAACTAGCTACTTGCTAGCTACTACCACTGACTGTATTGCCGTGGCGGGTTCGCTATTGGTGGGTTTCATCTTTGTCTTTATTGCTAAATTGTGCTGAATTAGCAAGAGCCAACTTTCCCCCAATATTAGCCAAAGGACGCGAAGTGAACATCGAAGTGCGTGACTGCATTGGTATGTGCGTGTGTGTGTGTGTGTGTGTGTGTGTGTGTGTGTGCATGCGGGTTGAAGTGCACGGCCACTGCAAGGCAGGCTGTGTGAGTATCCAGTTTAGCCTTAGGTAGATTCTAATTTGCGTCATCATTGATCTTTGCCCGCCCACGAGGATGGAGAGAGACTGTTAATTTCCGTGGTTACCGAGTCAGGCCACGTTTTGAAGAGGCTGTGTTCTGATCCCGGTGTGTAGCTCCGGGGCAAAGCCCAACACCTCCCTGGTCCAGGTGGACACAGCTGAACCCAACGTGTCACATTTAGCCTGTCGCTTAAAATAACCTGAACAGAGCAAAAATAAAAATGTATTTAAAAGTAAAAATAAAAATATGTAAAAATAAGTAGCAGAATCAATAGATCACAATAATAAATGATAATGATAATAATAATAAATCGATCAATGAAATAAATTAAATTTAAATAAACTAAATAATGATAAGCAGAGAAAAAAAAGTCACTCACAAATCAGGGTAATCAATACTGCTGAGAAATAATTCATTAAAAATAATCAAAAGACTCATAATTCTGGCTTCTGGTTTCACGGTCTCTCTCTGCGTCTCCCTCATCAGCCTCCCCCTCCCCCCCCCCCCCCTCCCCCCCACTCTCCCCCGCTCTCCAACTGACAGCAGCATAAGGCGGCCATGTTTGCTCTGACAGCTAACACTAGCCGTCACTAGCCGCCGCCTCCACTAGCCGCGCACTTTAGCACAGAAACATGATAACATGAAATCAAGGCGATCTATTATTCACTAAATCTATTTAAAGGCACACTGTGTAGTGTTTTAAGTAATTTATTACCTCAAATCAACGTCTTCATTCATAAATAAGTCTGCATTGGTGTAAAATTATCTCCAACAATCTCACTTATCCTCCTGAGCGAAGAATCACTTATCTGTATTTACATTGGACGGGCGAGCTCTACGGAGGCTTCAATGTCCTTCCGGTCTATAAAAAACGATGAACTGCCGAGAGGGACAAAAAGCACTATCCTATCAAGATCTTCTCTTGTAGCTGCCGGGCGTCTTTGTCGTCGTGGTTGTGACTCTCGTTCTCCTCCTCTTCCTCCTCGTCCTCCTCGCCTAGCTCCCACCGATCCACCGATCTCTGTCCTCTCCCTCTTCCTCTCCCTACTGGTGTTGAATCGCCTGATGATGATCTCTGACAATGCACGGACATCGAAAAATAAACAGATAAAGAATGTTTTATTACTAATTAGCACATAGTTCATGCGTTGTAGTAGAGCAATAAACTCTAGCCTACTACCAAAAAAAAAAAAAATTGTTGTGTATCAAGTGTCGCTATACTGCGACAGTATTGTTACCAATAAAAAACGATATAAACATGAGAACATAATTCGCTATCTTGCTCGAGGAGTAATTACTCATACATGCTCACACTAATGAGTTAATGCAGTTTGAAGTTTGTTTGAAATAACGTACCTCATCACCCAAAACAAAACTTGATGAAGTGGTGTTTGAAGACATGTTGTTGTCATAGCTTCTTGAATCTTGACACATGCCGCCTGCCGTAGTTCCAACAGGTTGCAACGCACATTTGAAAACGCAAGGCGCTAGAGAGCATATTCGTTTGAATGCGAAATAAAAAGTAACCACTAGATGGGAGAAAAAATTACACAGTGTACCTTTAAGTCAAAGCCAAAGTGTTTTGTTTTTTTCATATTAAAGTTGAACATACTCATTCTGATAAAGGGGGATCCCTTTTGACCTGACAAGCGGCCAATACGTAGAAGGCATAAGCAAGGAGAAAAACTATTATAAGAGTCACCAATGGGGCAAAAAATAGTCATTTTATAAAAATAAAACACAGTTCCATAGAATTTATAATGTGGAATATAATACATGTATCCTAGTGGTTAGACAAAGGGAGATAAGTCTAGATGGAGTAGATATTAAAATTACTTCAAACTTAATTTATGCAGCCCTTTTCGTGTAACACGGCAACACAAACTGCTTAACAAATGAAACAACACAACAAGAACAACAAATACGTTTTGAAAATAAGAACAAAAATCTGAATCAAAGACATTTGAGCAGTGAGTTCTCTGCATCGCCGCTCTGGGAGATCCTGGGTTGATTCCCTCAGTGGTCGTCGCTAGTCGAGGCGGTACCGGTGGATGATTTCCCACTCGCCGGCAGAGGAAGCTACCTGGGGTGTGAAATAGAGTTTGCGGCTCAGTTATGCTAATGCTTCAATCCAGATCAATGGTTTATTCCCTAGCTGCGTGTGTAGCCTTTAGCCTCCAGCTAGCTCCTTATCGTGAACATGGTGTTCACAGCAGAGCCAGGAATAGAACTGATCAATAACACCGACATATCAACCCCTGCATTCTGGGGGAGTCTAGGAGGTGTAGCTTGGCTGTGTTGTTTGTGGTGGCGCACAAACACAAACACATTTGATTTCTTGCTGCGCACAAATACACATGATCACACTGTACACGGTTTGGCTGAGAGGGACAGTCTAGTCTAGTTTTATGCTCTTTATCTTGAACATGCCCTGAGACTACTGGTTCTAATAATAGAGCGTTCCCAGCCCCCCCCGATCGTCCCATATTGGTCGGAGCGGCTTCCCCTGGCCCCCCTCGGATCGCTCGACTGCGGGGTCTGATTAAAGTCCTCTAAACGAGGGTCTGGACCCCCCCCCCAGGATCCCAGCCGCTCAGAATAAACCTGATAAGAACCACGAGTGTCAGACTTTCGGAGAAAATGTCCTTCACACCGTTTAGTTGTTTAAAACACGTGTTTTCTCGTCTTCCTTCCGGCGTCTCCATGGATCCCATCGCCACGGGAACGGGCTCTCGGCATTCCGTCATTAGCGCCCTGCGAGTGACCTTGAGTGGATCACGTCTGCGTGATCCGGAAGAAGGACGCGCGGCAATGACAATGTCCGACCGACGACATGTTGACAAGGTGAACGCCAGTTTCCCGCGTCGCGCCGGCGCGTTCACCCTGTCAACGTGTCTCCGGTGGGTTCCGCCGCTGTCCTTGGTGTGGTTAGTTCACGTCCAAACAGCGAGGTCAACCTTTCAACCTGAGACGGAATCACTTCACGAGCGTCCGCCGTTAACGCACACGCAGCGCGTCGCTTTCTCACGGCACACCGAGAACGTTACCGATCTACACTGCTTCACGGCCTCACCTGCCTGGCTGCTCAACGCACGGACATACAGCGTGTGTGTGTGTGTGTGTGTGTGTGTGTGTGTGTGTGTGTGTGTGTGTGTGTTGCCCTCTGGGGGGCTAGGGTCAGGGGGGGGTGTCATAAATATGCGGCCTGTTGAGCCCTTTGAGACTGTACCTGTGAGTAAGGGCTGTACAAATACAATTGAATGATACAAACGTGTCCAGTACGCGTGGTTTAGTGGTTTCGTTTAGTAGAGGGGCATGGCTCTCAGTAGCCAATCAGAGACAGGTGAGTTACTGGCAGGTGTCAATCACAAATGAAATGTCTTCTGTCCGAAAACCAATTGTGATGTGGGAGTCGGAGAGAGAAGAGAGTGTTTCAGATCATTTCCGGTACTCGTGATAAAAGTGTGCTGTTCTCACACCTTGTTTCATTTTTAGCAGCTGATACTGTCACTGTTGTCACAAGTTTAGTGCTGGAACACCTCCGAAACACATCCATCTAGTTAACACTCCTATAGCCCATCTATACATAGCCAGGTGTGTGTGTGTGTGTGTGTGTGTGTGTGTGTGTTGTAAGCAACAAACCAACTCATTGATTTATGCGGGAGAGAATGGCAGAAAACCATTATATTCATCGTGATAGAAATATCCGTATGTGCGTACATGCACATGCAAGGTATTAATATGCATATACTGTATATACGTACACACACTGACCCCCAAACAAGAATGAACAAGAAAACAGACGCCCACGCCACATACTGGGAGGTGTGACTCATTGGTCCATTTAAGATCCGCTCGTGTGTGTTTGTCAGGCAGCCTTCGTCAGAGAAGCGTTTGCTATTTTTTACATCCAGTTATCTTCTCTCCCTCCTCTTCTAAGCGTGCTTCATTGCATTTCCAATGAGACTCATTTCCCAGATGAATGCGTTTCCCCGATAGCAGTGCGATCCACGCAGGACTCTCTGTGTGAATGTCTGCGTTCGTGGCTGATGCCCACAGCGGAAACAGAATCTCAAAACTGTGTTGGTGTCACCGGCGTGACAGGAAGTCACTCGACGAGACAGGAAGTAAAAGACAGAACAGGAAGACACCCGACGGGACAGGAAGTCACCCGACGAGACAGGAAGTCAAAGACAGAGCAGGAAGACACCCGACGGGACAGGAAGTCACAGACGGGACAGGAAGTCATCTCAGGCGTGCCTCAAACGTTAAGGTTAAAATCACCACAACATTTAGAATCATAAAGTCGTTCTGTACACTTACTGCATCAAAACATCTGTTTATTAGTTATTATTTTTCTAATATTCATCGTAGTTATTTTTAGTATTGTGTTTAACCTAAATCCACTTCCTTTACAGCTCAACTCTTTGAGTTGTGATGGCAAGCTGTGGAGAGGGGCGGGGTCCTCTTTCAACCAATAATACGATGTTATGTTTCCCCCACAGACACAGCGGCGCCGTGGGGACGGTCGACACCAGGTCCAGCACACATCTCATAGAGCTCCTTAAAATCATTTTAATACGCTTTGAGGCTGGTGGGAATTAGCATGCATGGCTACATCAGAATGGAATTTGATGGGATTAGATTGGAACAAAACTGAACTTAATATCTACTTTATTTAATTAAATATTTGGCTGGTTGAGATAACACATCATGAGTTTCTCATTTATACTTTCTATTTTAATTACAAACCTAAATGAAACTTCACTTTATCACTTGTGCTTAATAAAATAGCACAGGTGCTTTCTACCAGTCGATTTATTTTTCGGTGAACATTTTCCAAATGCAATCAAAGTAATTAGAGCGGCGAGCGGCAAGCACACCCCGATGGAGCTAACAAAGCTAATGAGGCCGCTAACGCTCTGCTCACCACCGCAGGAAGTGAGGACGAGTCCTCCTCCTGTCTCAGAGCTCAAAGGTCAGAGGTCGTATCTTAATGGTGTCTGGCTCCTGGTGATCTCTCTCTAGAGGGACACATGGGCTGTTTCCCAAAACTAAATTGTTATTGGTGACAGTGGTTTGTTTAAACACCAGCTACGTACATATTAAAACAAATCAATCCATGCAAAATATAGCATCACGTTGCAAAAACGTTTGAAACAAATCGCACAGGTCTTTACTTAATCTATAAAAAGCAATACGGCACAAAATAATTCTTAAAACATTCAAATAACTTCACTTGTAAAGCAATGTGTATTGCTTTCCATCCGCAATTTTTAAATACCCGGCGCAGCATGTGAGCTCAAAAGATTGTGGGGATTTTGGCTCGTTGAGAATCCAGCGATGCATCCTTGAAAAATCTTGGAATTCTCAAAAAAAAAAGGACGCAAAAAGGGCACGAATTTCCGAGTGTTCTCAACATTGGAACAGTGCTTGTCGGCGTTCTATGACATAGCGTCCTTAAAAGGGCGGCCATTGAGCATGCTTCCTTCACATTTGGAAACAGCCCTGATCTGCAGGTTGATCTCAGAGTCTTCAGAGATCTGGTGGAGTTTGAGGAGGACATGAGGAGGAGAGGGGAAGAGAAGGAGCACCAGGAGAGGAGGATAGGAGAAGAGGGAAGGAAAGGAGGAGAGGAGAAGAGAGGGAGCGCCAGGAGAGGAGAAAAGAGGAGGGAGATGAGGAGAGAGGGAGCCCTAGGAGATGAGGGGAAGACAGGGAGTGCCAGGAGAGGAGAAGAGAGGAGGAAAGGAGATGAGGAGAGGAGAGGGTACAGCAGGAGTCGAGGAGAGGAGATGAGGAGAGGAGATGAGAGTATATATGGCGTGGAGATGAGAAGAGGAGAAATGGCGAGATGATATAGAGAGGAGATACGGCAAGGAGATGAGGATAGAAGGAGAGGAGAGGCGATACAGCGAGGAGAGAGGAGTGTTTGACAGGCGGGTCTCCCCTCCATCAGGCCGTCTCCCAGGTGGGCGCCCCCAGGTCCGTGTCGTCTGGCTATTGAAGGCAGAGCTCCTCCCCCGACAGTGGTTTAAAATGCTTCCTGGTAACACGCCCTGAGGCCCCAACATGGCCGCCCAGCGCCCTGGGGCCCCGACATGGCCGCCCAGCGCCCTGGGGCCCCGACATGGCCGCCCAGCGCCCTGGGGCCCCAACATGGCCGCCCAGCGCCCTGGGGCCCCGACATGGCCGCCCAGCGCCCTGGGGCCCCAACATGGCCGCCCAGCGCCCTGGGGCCCCGACATGGCCGCCCAGCGCCCTGGGGCCCCGACATGGCCGCCCAGCGCCCTGGGGCCCCGACATGGCCGCCCAGCGCCCTGGGGCCCCAACATGGCCGCCCAGCGCCCTGGTTCGGCCCCCAGGATGTCGGACTGAGAGGTCTGGTCTGAGCGGAGGTTATCTGGGGTCAGGGGCCGGCTGGTAGGAGGAGAACCAGGAAAGATGCCTTGGAACCCCCATTTTCTACTGGTGGATACTGGGAGCTGCCCAGTACAGCCAGTCTCCTACTGGTACATACTGGGATAAGTCAACTTCTCCATCTTTAACCCAATACTTAACCTTAACTACTCCCAATGCATTGTGGGAGTAACCACCTAGTTCCTGCCAGTTGGGGATATCCCACATAATGTCAGCGGCCCACCGTCCACACGACCCATTATAGTACCCCCCCAACGCCAGCCAGAGGTCAAAGGTCAGACCGCCTTCCTGTTGTACCCCCCCAACGCCAGCCAGAGGTCAAAGGTCAAACCCTCTTCCTGCTGTACCCCCCCAACGCCAGCCAGAGGTCAAAGGTCATTACCTTCGATGTCTTCAACATCTCAGCTGCTGCTGGATGTCTGGAGGGGTCCGCTGGGGTGTACCACCACACACACACACACACACACACACACACACACACACACACACACACACACACACACACACACACACACACACACACACACACACACACTCCCCAGTGTGTGATGGCTGTGAACTAGTGTGACACCAGTGTGATCCCTATTTAACAGATTTAGCCTCTGGTCCAATCCCCTCCCTCGTTTCACACTTGAATGCTCCATTTAGGCCCGACCAATAGGATGACAGTACAGATCTTGACCTCTGAGTGTTCCACAGTACAGCTCTGTGCGGGCTGTGGATATTTATTCATCTGCTATTTAAATTCTGAACGGTATTTCATTCAGGGTACACACAACTCTGAAATCTGTGACTTTGTTGACTTTTCTGGCGGTTTATATCATTATAAACATATCACATAATTCATGGATATATGCAAACTTTGTGGCCAGATGCCACACACACACACACACCCACACGCACACGCACGCACACACGACACGCACACGCACACACGCACACACACAAACCCACACAACCTGGCTCAAGGGTGTGCAGCAAAAGAGGGAGGCCACGAAAGACTCGGAGTACATGCATGACGTGTAATAAAGGAAATGTGCTACAACCAAACACAACTTATACAAAATGTCCATCTGAACGCCAGGGAGCGTGAGCCAATCAGGCAGGGCTGCTTCATAGGCTCCGCCCACCAGCGCCCTGCACAGATTACACAAAGCAGCAACAACAAAGACAACCCTGTGGCCGTGACAACACACACACATATATTATGCATATATAGTAAACACACACACACACACAATTACTACTCACCGCCCCTCCGTCCAGACTAAAGAGCGGGGCTGATCGGGCTTGTTCAGCCGTTGGCCCCAGACTGTGGCCCCAACTCCCTCTTCATGTTAGGCTAGCCCCTTCAGTGGCCGTTTCAAATCCCTCCGAAAAACTCATTTATTTTCTCTTGCATTTAACTGCGTATAAGTTTTATTATTATCTGTGTCCTTTTTTGATCTTTGAATAGTTTTTGATATTTGTGTTTTTATAACTAGATAGTTGATTTGGTCAACTGTTGTTTTAAAGGGCTCTAAAAATAAACTTTACTTGACTTGACACACATTTCAGGTCAATTGTGATATGCTGCTCACATTCAAAAGTTCAAAAGATAATCCTTCTATTAGTGTCTTCATATTTCATTAATACACAGGATCAGATGTTATAATCCCTTGTGCCAAAATCCAAGGAAAACATATTCAGAAGCCCCTGCACAAACCAACCTTATAAGCACGCTGGCCACTAAGCTACCAACCAAAGGTGAAAAACACGAGACAAATGGCCCAACTAACAGCAGTAAATACAGCAGTATTCAGTAAGCAGAATATCATTGGGGTTATCAAGTGGGCACCCTCTTTCACAGATGTTTCGTTAAGATAAACGATAAGATACATTTAGATTATATATATATATATATATGTATATATTACAAGACCTCTTTACATATCCAAATCTGTGTTTATACTAGGCAGGAGATTGTTTTCCCTGTCGTCTGTTTCTCTGAGTGATTCTGCTCTTGCTGCCTGTTTCTCTGAGTGAGAGTTGAGTTGTCAAACATTGTCAAACAGTGAGGACCTGGGGCCCGCTCACACAGGCTGGGTTTGCCAACGGTACAAACTATCCCTCTGGAGAAGGGTTCTTAGATGGAAGCAGCACGCTTCTTGTATTTTATCATAATATCACCCGTTTTACAACTTTATTAGTCGTTCTTTTTGTTGAACGGTGACTGCAGTATAATATAGATAATATATAGAGTCGCTCCACTAATAGAGTCGCTCCACTAGAAGCTTACACAGGTTGCCAGAGTGATACCGAACGAAAACAAGCTCAATTATTCTGCTCGATGGCAAGTGACGACCCCTACACTGTAGGTTGACCGGCAGATGCACCCTTGGCCTCACATTCACCTGTTCATTCTCAGTCACATGTCCATCCACACATTTGCCTATTCACACACATTCACTCATTCACACACACACGCATGCGCATACATACACTGTACACACACACACATATCCATGTATAGTACAGACATTAGGAGGTCAATGTGTGAGACCCTGATGATATGGCTTCTCAGTACACCGCTGCATGTGGTCCTTCTTCCTCCTAGGCTGTCTGCCTCCTCTTCCAAAGGCAGCTCCAGCATGTGGCCGCTTCTCCGCAGCGTTCTGCTCACGCAGCACAACGAGGCGGCGGCTCTGCAGGGGGTGTGGAACCTGGTACCGTCTCAGTCCATCCAACTGGCTTGCTGCGGCACGCTGCGTTTGGGCGCCATTTGTTTCATATCTGGCAACCTCGGAGTCATATCACACAAGCCAAAAAAAACAAAAACCACCAACACGGGACAGAGACGTCCAGCGCAGAACACACAGGCCGTAGCGTTGTCGTCGGAGACGCCTGCATGTAGACTAGGTTCGTTCAGTTCGTTAAGTCATATGGTTTGTTGTGTCATCTGGCAGGGAATCTCAGGTGTCTGGCCTCTTTTCTTTTAAATATGAGGTACACCGCAAATGGAGCCTTTTAAAACACCAGAAGGTCTCAGACGGTGACAGTGCTCAGGAAAACAGCTAATTTCTGTAGCATTAGCCTACGACGCCGCTCGAGCATTACACGTGTGTGGTTTTAAGAAGTATAGCCCAAGCTGCCTCAACCACCATGAGAACGTTTTAGACTCAATCAATATAAAGTCGAGGGGAGACGAAGCTCTGTTTGTTTGTATCTTTTATTTACGTGACCATATTTTTGTTTTATGTTTAAAAAAAAAGAATCAGTTCTCTTGTTTTGGGAGTCAGTTCTCGTCGTTCACCTTCGTGATTCGTTTGTTCTGACCGAATCGTTCGCGAATCGCCCATGCCTAATGTGGACTGATGTTTCCTTCATCTCTTGACGACATCACCCGGTCACCCCGTGGTTCAGTACGGGACACGTGTGACACAAAGCGCCTCTCAGGGTCCCTGGAAGACGTCACAAGACAGCAGCATGGGTGAAGCCGGTCCTGCCCACGTGCCTTTGAACGGTCTCTGCATCCCAGCCTTCAGTGCGAGGTTCCCCGCAGACCTTCAATGGAAGAAGGCGTGCACACAAGGCGTGCGCTCTCTGTCTTCCTCCGTCTTCTCCGGCGAGAGACCCGCTCCGTGTAGGACGTTCACCGTCTCTTTGAGAGGATCGTCCCATGAGCCAGACGTCTGACTGCGCCGCTGTCTCTCGCTTTGTACCCATGCATGCTGGGGTGTGTGTGGAGAGGACGGCTGGTTGAAGCAGCCTCACCCGGCCCCCGAGTCAGACTGACTGGACTGTGGGCGCTGGTTGAGGCTGCACACACCTGTTGCACACGGAGCACCTGGCCGTGTTTCATGACCTACAAACCTGATTCAGCACCGTCGCCCTGCGCCCCTGTTCTGGAGGAGCCCAGCAAACAACCACCAAGGAAGAGATCGGTTCCAGGCACACCTAGTGTGTGTGTGAGTGTGTGTGTGTGTATGTGTGTGTGTATGTGTGTGTGTATGTGTATGTGTATGTGTATGTGTATGTGTATGTGTATGTGTATGTGTATGTGTGTAAGTGTGCGTGTGGGTGTGTGTGTATGTGTGTGTGCGTGTGTGTGTGTGTGTGTGTACGCACGCCCATAGGTCCTCACTTCCTTCTCAGACTTTCTGTTGAAACAGCAAATGGGATGGCGGCTGGAGTGACGTGGTGTCAAGGGCCCCACGCCGAGGGCCCCACGCTGAGGGCCCCACGCTGAGGGCCCCATGCTGAGGGCCCCACACTGAGGGCTCCACGGTGAGGGTCCCACGCCGACGGCCCCACGCTGAGGGCCCCACGGTGAGGGTCCCACGGTGAGGGCCCCACGCTGAGGGGCCCACGGTGAGGGCCCCACACTGAGGGCCCCACGGTAAGGGCCCCACACTGAGGGCCCCACACTGAGGGCCCCACAGTGAGGGCCTCACGCTGTAGCGTCTTATCCTAGCTCTCTTTAGCACGTAGCATTGTGTAGCATCTTATCCTAGCTATCTCTGTTGTATACAGGGAACGGGTTAACCTAGTGCTGGTTAGTGCTCGGCACTTGGTTCTATGAACATCCTTACTGCACCGACAGAGATACATTGTTGGTGTCTCTTTCTTCTGACAAATGTACTTATTTTAAGTCGCTTTGGATAAAAGGATCTGCTCAATGCCCTGAATGTTAATGTTAATGTAGATGTAAACGTAAATGTTAAAGTTAATGTTAATGTTAATGTAAATGTGAACGTTTACAGGACCCTCATCCAGCCGCTGATTAGTGTCTCTGACAATGCTCGGTATCTGAGGACGTCTCTTGGCAGCGCTGGGCTGAAGGCGTCCAATTACTCCGTCAGAGAGAGACGTCAAAACGATTTTAATTGGTGACAATTTAGTTCTAAGAGAAGGAGGAACAAGTTAAAAAGTGAAACTAGTTGTTAATAAGGTGATATAAGAGATATAAAGAGAGAGGCGTAGCGGGGTGAAACGACGGGGCTGTCTGGTTCGTTTTGTTAAATACAAGGCAGGTGAATTGAATCTTACACGGAAGGAAGGCGTTTTCAGACCTGGAGCACGAGTCTGGTTTATAGTTTTATAGTAGAGTATAGAGTTCGCAGCCAATAAAGAAATCCATCCTAATGTTACAAGCAAACGCAAGCACTCAGTATCGTCACCTTTCCTCCGCCATGGCTCGGGTTTGTTTACATTTGAAGACCCAAAGAACCATATTGGTGACCGCTGGAGTCATTGACGACCGGAATAACTTCTTGCGCTACAAAGTGTAGAAGACAGACCTGTCTTCTTCTGTGAAGGTTCATCTATGACCCGGTCGGCTCGGCTCGGAAGCTGTAGAAGAAACTGCAATTGCTGCTGTTGAAAAAAAAGCCCAGGAGGTATGAAGGAATCAAGGAAAGAGGAAGGAAGCAAGGGAAGTAGGTAGTGAGATATAGGGAATGAGTGAAGACGATA
>NC_140286.1:14092096-14144596 GCF_964030765.1 Micromesistius poutassou
ACCAAAGAGACGTCTCTTCTGCTGATGGCCATGTTCCTGCTGGCCGTCTTCTACCACGGACAGCAGGTCAGAGCAACGCACCCACAACCCCACCCCACAACCCACAACCCCACCCACAACCACAACCCCACCCACTACCACAACCCCACCCACAACCCACAACCCCACCCACAACCACAACCCCACCCACAACCCCACCCACAACCACAACCCCACCCACAACCACAACCCCACCCACAACCACAACCCCACCCACAACCACAACCACAACCACAACCCCACCCACAACCACAACCCCACCCCACAATCACAACCCCACCACAACCACAACCCCACCCACAACCACAACCCACCCACAACCACAACCCCACCCACAACCCCGTCACAACCCCACCCACAACCACAACCCCACCACAACCCCACCCACACCCCGTCCACAACCACAACCACAACCCCACCCACAACCACAACCCCACCCACAACCCCATGCACAACCCACAACCCCACCCACAACCACAACCCCGTCCCCTTACCCACAACCCCACCCACAACCCACAACCCCACCCACAACCCACCGACAACCCCACCCACAACCACAACTCCACCCACAACCACACCATAACCCCACCCAAACCACCTCACCCCCCCCTCCTCATCCCCGTCCTGCAGACTTCATGCTTGAACCGCCCCGATGCTAGCTGACTAGCGTCCGGACGGTGGCCTTTCATGCCCTCAGTCGCCGTGGCAACCTTTGATGCTGGGACCCGGACCCCCAGCCCGCGTTGGGGGGGGGGGGGGGGTGGGGGGCGGTGGGCGGCGTGGCGTTAATTGCGTGTCCTTTGTACAGGGGGGATTCTCTTGGATCGTTGCTAACCTACTTGTTGTCGCAGCAACGAGACAAAGAGCGGGCGGGGGGGGGGGGGGGGGTGGTGCAAGGCCGTTTGAACTGTATCTCAGACTCGTTCTAAAACTGCTGCTGAGACAGGATGGAGGGATGAGCGAGGGCTGGAGAGGAGGGAGGAGAGAGAGAGGGAGGGGATGGGAGGGAGGGATGGAGAGAGGGAGGGAGGAGAGAGAGAGGGAGGGATGGAGAGAGGGGTGGTAGAGGGAGAGAGAGAGAGAGAGGGAGGGATGGAGAGAGGGGTGGTAGAGGGAGGCAGAGAGAGAGGGTTGTATGAAGGCAGGTTTATTTCTGTAACCCCCTTTCGAACACACAGAGCTTAACAGTGTCAGGAAACGCTAAGACCACACACCAGGCTCCTGTAAAAGAGAACTGTATAATAGCGGGCAAACCCACAAGCCAAAGATTAAACAACCGGAGAAAGAAAGCGAGTTTTACAAAGTAATGTAAAATGAAAAAAAACCTCTCTTTCTTCTGTAAATATAGTTGCTTCATTTATTATGATACTGTGCCTGTTTGTATTTTCTAACACACCTGTAAGCAGTGGCTCTCTGTTCCCCTCTTCATCCCCTATGTGTCGGTGACAAATCCTTACATCTTCTCTTTCAGTCAAAGCAGTGAATGCTCTAGAGCTGTTCTTCTAGAGCTGCCGCGACAGCAGCTCTAGAAGAACAGCTCACTGCTCGAGAACAGTCACGCTCAAGAACATTCCCTGCTTTGACTGAAACAGACGCACAAAACAGAGGAAAAGTCACCGTCAAAGCGATCAAAATCCCTCGCCGAGGAGAACCCCATCAAGGGCGTCGCTCAAAAACCGCTCCTCGCCATGGCAACTCGCCAATCTTTAGTCAGGGCAACGGCGGTTCCGCTTGACGGCCGCGGCGCTACACAAAGACCAACTGACGAGTGTCGGTAATTAGCGGGTTCTAAACACCGCTTCGAGTGAAGGACGTTCGACCGCTTGTTTTATGGACAAAAGTGTCGGCCTGCCTAAAAGAAAGTCAGGGTTACGCTGGCTGCTTTTCTAATCATTGATGTAATACCGCAAAGTCGCTCGGCCTTCTACAGCCTCGTCTCTTTGTGAATGTGCTAGCGTACTTCTGCGTGTCCCGATAGCCTTGTACGACGACGCTAGCCCACGAGGCTATGTTTATGAATCGCATAAACGTCTATTTTAGCCAGCTAAATGAAGACTGTTTGATTCTTATCAGAAATAAGAATCAAAGTACACCACACGTTCTGAAAGTACGCCGAGGTCACAGCCGTCACAGAGCCCGCTAACACACTACACACATCCTCAGAGAACATCCTCCATGTTCTTTGTATGTTATGTTCTTTGTATGTTTGTATGTTATGATCTTTGTATGTTTGTATGTTATGATCTTTGTATGTTATGTTCTTTGTATGTTTGTATGTTATGTTCTTTGTATGTTTGTATGTTATGTTCTTTGTATGTTATGATCTTTGTATGTTTGTATGTTATGTTCTTTGTATGTTATGTTCTTTGTATGTTATGATCTTTGTATGTTTGTATGTTATGTTCTTTGTATGTTATGATCTTTGTATGTTTGTATGTTATGTTCTTTGTATGTTATGTTCTTTGTATGTTTGTTGTTTGTATGTTATGTTCTTTGTATGTTTGTATGTTATGTTCTTTGTATGTTATGTTCTTTGTATGTTTGTATGTTACGTTCTTTGTATGTTTGTTGTTTGTATGTTATGATCTTTGTATGTTAGTATGTTATGATCTTTGTATGTTAGTATGTTATGTTCTTTGTATGTTATGTTCTTTGTATATTTGTTGTTAGTATGTTATGTTCTTTGTATGTTTGTATGTTATGTTCTTTGTATGTTTGTTGTTTGTATGTTATGATCTTTGTATGTTAGTATGTTATGTGGGGAGACGCCGTGAAGCTCTTCAACTGAGCCCAAAGCACACACCTGGTGAAGGTGAAGCCCCGGTGCCGCTAATGAACGCTTCATTTGGGGCCGTTGCTTGCCTGTATTAGCGTAGAGGCGTTGCACTAACGACCTCGGGGCCCAGTACCGGCCCCATTAGCCCAGAACCCCCCCCCCCCCCCCGCGGGCGTCGCCTCCGCCGCTCCCCAGTCCTCCGCTGAGGCGGCGGGATCGGTGTTTACTCATACGGTTAGCGGGCTAATGCTAATTGATAGCCAGATTTAGCCGCGCCGCCGCTCGTATCGGACGCTAACGGCCAGGAAATTAATTTTGCCGCTGAAGATGAACTTTTGTTTTTCTTCCCGGACTGATCGCAGCCCTTTCCCTTTCGTTGAGCCCTCATGTAGTGGAACGGCTCCGCATTAGTGCGAGGGGGAGAACAGAAAGGCAATTTGCGGCCGAATTAGAATTCTTTTGTTTTGCTATTAGGTGGTGACATTCTCTCTCTCTCTCTCCGTCTTTTCTCTTTCTCTCTCTCTCCTCAATCTTTATCCATCTTTCTCTCTTTCCCTCTCTCAGTCTCTCTCTCTCTCAATTCTGCTCTCTCTGTCTTTCTCTCTCTCTCTCTCACACACACAATCTTTGTCCATCTTTCTCTCTCTCTCTCTCTCACACACACACAATCTTTATCCATCTTTCTCTCTCTCTCTCTCTCTCTCTCTCTCTCTCTCTCTCTCTCTCACACACAATCTTTGTCCATCTTTCTCTCTCTCTCTCTCTCACACACACACAATCTTTATCCATCTTTCTCTCTCTCTCTCTACCTCTCTCTCCCCTCTCTCCATTCTCCTCTCTCTCTCTCTCCCTCTCTCTCACCTCAATCTTTAGCCATATTTCTCTCTTTCTTTATCTCCTGCTCTCTCTCTCTCTCCCTCTCTCAATCCCCTCTCTCTCTCCATTCTCCTCTCTCTCTCTCTCTCTCTCTCTCTCTCTCTCTCTCTCTCTCTCTCTCTCTCTCTCTCTCTCTCCTATAATTGAGTCAGTGTTTTGGTTGGAGTTTAATACGATTGCGCCGTACTTTCCGGGAGACAAAAGAAGTGAAATACTTATTTCCTTTTTCCAGTTCAAGTGATTATTCTGAAATAAAGGCCGGATTTCAAGATCATTCCAATCAATAAAAGGGTTTTCTATACGAGTCCTCCTCTGAGCCACTCAAATGACTACTTAATGAATAAAGGCCTGGTTCTATTTGTCGTCAATGTGTATTGTTCCTAATATACCAACTCAAACTCTGCAATGGGTTTACTACGGACGAAGCTGGTCCCACTAGGGGAGATGTTATGGACCTGGTCCCACTAGGGGAGATGTTATGGACCTGGTTCCACTAGGGGAGATGTTATGGACCTGGTCCCACTAGGGGGGATGTTATGGACCTGGTTCCACTAGGGGGGATGTTATGGACCTGGTCCCACTAGGGGAGATGTTATGGACCTGGTCCCACTAGGGGGGATGTTATGGACCTGGTTCCACTAGGGGGGATGTTATGGACCTGGTTCCTCCAGGTTCACAACGGCTCCAGCGCGGTCCAACACGTTTTTCTCTTCCATCCAAATGGCGCACTCTCGCGATGACCTCACTTCCTCGCTCTCTCACTGACGCTTTCTCTCCCCCCCCCCCCCCGCTTGTTTCCGTGGTGACAGCTGGAGTACACGGCGCGGCTGGACTTCCTGTGGCGGGTGCAGGCCAAGGAGGAGATCAACGAGATGAAGGAGCTGCGCGAGCACAACGAGAACATGCTGCGCAACATCCTGCCCAGCCACGTGGCACGCCACTTCCTGGAGAAGGACCGCGACAACGAGGTCAGAGCTCCCCGCCACGACCCCGCTAACCCCCGACCCGACCCTGGACCTGGACCTGGACCTGGACCTGACCCTAGACCTGGACCTGGACCTGGACCCTAGACCTGGACCTGACCCTAGACCTGGACCTGGACCTGGACCCTAGACCTGGACCTGGACCCTAGACCTGGACCTGGACCTGGACCTGGACCCTAGACCTGGACCTGGACCTGGACCTGGACCCTAGACCTGGCCCTAGACCTGGACCTGGACCTGGACCTGGACCTAGACCTGGACTTGGACCTAAACCTAAACCTTACCCTGCACCTATCATCTCATGCAGTGTTGGGCACCACTCAGACTACTCTATACTACTCCACTACTCAGACTACTCTATACTACTCCACTACTATATATATATATATATATATATATATACTACTCCACTACTCCTACCATATCTCACTTATTGTTATTTTAACAATTCTAAGAGATGCTTTCATCCAAAATGACACATACAGCGAAAAACATTTTTACTTGAGATACACGCCTCCAAGAAGCCGGAAAAGGGACCTAGAGTTCTCCTACAGTGTGGACTTTGGGGTTCAAACCCAGAACCTTCTGTCCGGGAGTCAGACACCCACTAGACCATCCTGCCAGTAGCCACTGCCTCACTTTGAGGCTCATTTCTCACCAGATTTTTCCCATGATGCACTGCTTTCCCAGCTCTAGCCTAAGTGGATCTCTGGATCTTTAATACAAAGCAATACCTGCCAGAGCGAGGGGGCTGCAGTGTGACCCAATAACTGAATCTATAAGCAGTCGGTCTGTGGTGTGACCGTTTTTATTGCATTTTTTGGGGGGGTTTATTGAGAACAAAGGCGTTAGTAATTCTAATATTTATTTAGGTGGTTTCGAAAACCCTCCTGGCTTTTCAAAACAAAAGCGTTCTCAATTCTAATATTAAAAGGGGTAATATTAAATTATTATTAAATATACATTTCACACGTCGTAGAAGCATCCACAGATACTCACGACGACAGGACACCTGAAATGAAAGAAAAAAAGAAAGTGACTTTATCCCCAGTAGGTTAATATAATATCCATATGAATCTGTATAAGTTAATGGCCAGCAATCATTTATCATAAGAATTACGCAAAAAAATCTGCACTTTTTCCGTCCGAAAAATGTGTTATCCTTAATGGCATGTGGCTGCTAACTGAAAGGTTGCTAGTTCGATCCCCGGGTCCTCGAGGTGTCAATGAGCAAGACACCTCACCCTGACTGCTCCTGACGAGCCTGTGTGTCGCCCTGCGTGGCTGACACCGCCGTCGGTGTGTGAATGTGTGCATGAATGGGTGAATGGGAGGCAGCATTATGAAGGGCTTTGAGTGGCCACTGGTTAGAGCAGCGCTGTGTAACGGGGAATTGACAACGCAGGCGAGAGAGAGAGCGACGTGAGCGTAGCGTAGGCGTATCAACTCACACCGCCGCCGTTTATTTTTCGCTTCAGAAACGCCTGAAAATGGAATTGAAGCGTAAAGTGACGCTTTGGTCGGCCGTGAGACGGGCGTCGAACGCTGCCGGTGTAAATCAGTGCACTAGTTTGAATGAATTCTATCTCTAGCTGAAGTCGGACGTCTGACGGCCGACTAAAAGACGCGTCTAAAACGGCTCTGGTGTAAATTGGGCTTAAATGCAATCAGTCTGTTTACCTTTGAGCCACGTCCAGGCTGCTAGCCCCCCCCCCCCCCCCCCCCCAGTGTCTCCCACCAGAGAGGCACTGCCCCCCCCCCCCCCCCCGCCTCCCACCAGAGAGGCACTGCCCCCCCCCCCGCCTCCCACCAGAGAGGCACTGCCCCCCCCCGTCAGAGAGGGACTGGGCCCCACTGGGAGGGAGGCGGTGGGCCGGGCGTCCAGAGAGGGACTGGGCCCCACTGGGAGGGAGGCGGTGGGCCGGGCGTCCAGAGAGCTCTCTGCAGCCCCGAGCAGACGGTGACTCAGAGGAGTCTCACACAGCGCTGGTCTGTCCCCGGGGGAGACGGACCCCCGCCATCAGACTGGACTGCTCTACTCTTCACTTGATTTGAATCTTTACTTCGCAAAGGGACTGTTTTATAAACCGCCACATCCCGGCCAGAGATGGAATCGTTCAGGCGCTCGCTGCTCCTGATTGGTGGACATGAATAATGAATGAAGTGTTGTGTGCTAAATAATTAACAAGCTAATTAGCTCTGAAACGTTCCACCTTAACGATGACACCTTCGACCAATCGGTGCTCTGCTTCACCGGGCGCAAAATGAACACTTGCACACACACACACACACGCAAACACACACCCGCCATGCATATACACCTTGCCACACACACACAAAGATACACACACACACACACACACCCTGCATAGACGACATGTCACACACCCCACTACAAACACACACCATGCCTCACACATGTGCACGTGAGTGTGAGCGTGCACGTGAGTGTGTGTGAGCATAAGTTAGGGTTCATAACGTGCAGTCGGTTGATTAATTATTAAAGTCTTTTAGCAGTGTTCGGCACAAACCACTCAAACTACTCTGTACTACTCCACTACTCCTACCATATCTCACTTATTGTTATTTTAAGAATACTAAAAGATGCTTTCATCCAAAATGACACATACAGCGAAAAACATTTTTACTTGAGATACACGCCTTCAAGAAGCTGGAAAAGGGACCTAGAGTTCTCCTACAGTGTGGACTTTGGGGTTCAAACCCAGAACCTTCTGTCCGGGAGTCAGACACCCACTAGACCATCCTGCCAGTAGCCACTGCCTCACATTGAGGCTCATTTCTGAAGGACTTCCCCGTTTACTAAACATCCCCTTCGTGTGTTGATGGTATTCACATCCAGACCCGATGCATGTCGTTAATATGTGTCTAATTAATTGATAATAAATAATCCGAACACAGTCTAGAAGACTCTCCTAATCCACAGTCAGACACGACTTGAATACACAATCAGCTCAGAGTAGAGCTTACATACATAATAACCGCAGTAACATGTGCCCATATGGATAATATATGACTCATGCTCTCTCAGTGCTGACTTCAAGTCAAGCTCCCCTTAACTGTCAACACAATGTATGATGATATGATATATATGAACAGTATATACGCACCAATTATTCGCCACCAAGCGTGAACTTGACACGACATTTGCCGTTCCGTTATTAAAACAGATTACAAATGAGTTCGACCCTGACCCCGCCGCGACCCCCACGCCTCCATCAGGGATTAGGATGCGGCGGCACGTCCTCCCCTTGATTGATCCTCTGCCACAACACTGCCCCCTAGCGGTGGTGGCGCGGTGGTGCAGCAGACGGTTTAAAAACAAGAATCGAGTCTAAGGTTGTTCTTTCAGCCTCACGGACCGCTTTTAAAATGAGCAGGGCAGCCCGTTAAACACCATAAGAGACAAGTGTCTCTCTCTCTTCCTGGGATGGATAGGAGGAGTTTGATGGACTGTAAATGTTAACGTCGTAAAGCGAGATTAACATCAATCTAAAATAGAAACCATCTCACGTTGGCAATATCCATGATTCATGACGACCCCACTGATCATGTCTGCTCAATAAATCATCAGTTATTAGCTGGGATTTGTGTGGGCGCTAATTGCAGGTCAGGTCTGCCGGACGGCATGTGTTGCGGCGTGCCCACACCGCCCCCTAGTGTTTGGTTTTATGTAATGCAGCAGAATAACGTTATAGGCGTTTAGGCACATGCGGTCAGAGCCATGAGGACTAGTAGCCTGTTGATGACAAGGCCTACTGAGAAAAAAAAAGCTAAGGGTCTGACCCTCTTTTTAAATAACAGTCCCATCACAGAACTAAAGCTCTGGACTAAAATCTTGAAATGAAAACTAAAATTTTTCATTTCGACTTTTATTAATCAGCTTTCAACAAAATAAAGGAAAATCAACAAGAAGTCCAGAAATGAAAACAGAAAAACACAGAGCAGTCAAAGGCTTGTCTCTCTTTGTTGAGCCCTTGAGCAATCCCTCTCTCCCTCCGCTCTGCAGGAGTTGTACTCGCAGTCGTACGACTCGGTGGGCGTCATGTTCGCCTCCATCCCGGGCTTCGCCGACTTCTACTCCCAGACGGAGATGAACAACCAGGGCGTGGAGTGTCTCCGCCTGCTCAACGAGATCATTGCCGATTTCGACGAGGTGAGGCACGCGCCGCTTTGAAAAACGCTTTTATGTTGTTCAATGTTTGTTCAATGTTCGATTTTTTACGGGGGAGACACGTTTCAGGATCAAATAGACCTCTGAAGAATAAGCCCCGCCTCCGAGGCTCCGGTTCCCTCGGTCAAATGTCTGTGGGGGGTTGACATGGCGTTGACGGTGCCGTTAAAGTAGCATTTATAATCGTTTACTACTTTAACGGCACCGACAAGCCAAAAAGCCAGTCAAAACTAGATGGGAAAAGTGTGTAGTTCAAAACGTGACGCAGCTTTTACTTCTTCGCCACCTACAGAGTTTGTTATGTACGATCATTCAAAAACCCTGTGGTGTTTCCCATCGACATTTGACCGAGGGAACCGGGAGCCTCGGAGGCGGGACTTATTCTTCAGAGGTCTGTAGGCGTCCACACACCAAGACGACCGCCCGATCGTCGTCAGAAAATGTCGGAGAGTCGGGCTATTAATCTAACCGACTCGGTCAAAAAAGTGTGAAATACACACCGACTACTGACGACGCCGTACGTTCTGCGCTTGCGCGAGATGTAATGTCTCCAAAACAGCAGGCGGCGCTAATCTGTATTGTGGTCCAAAAAAGAACGAAAATACCGGAAATACCAGGACCTCTCTCAGTGACCACGAACAGCGACGGTCTATCCTCCACCATGCTGATGAATTGTTCCTCGATTTCGTTGGTCAAAGAATTCAATATGAACTATCAAAACGACGGCAAACAATGCGTTGACAGAGTGTGTCGCCATTGTCTGCGTTTACCATCCTTGCTTCTGGGCTTCACTGATTCGCTCGTCAAGGGCGTGTGTAATATATAGTAAGTTATTCGTGTCAATGAAAGCCCAACTTTAGTCCTATCATCGCCTCATTAATCAAAAGTAGAGGAAATATGTCACCTGTCATGTCAACTGGAATCACAGTTTCACACATCGGAGACAAGATGACCCGACGGACTCACGCCTCCAGCAGTGTGTGTGTATGTGTGGTTGTGTATGTCACACACCAGCTGAGCTTCCTGCTACTCCACACCCCTCCCCCTTCCCTCACACCTACTGGTGAGGTAGGGGCCGTTAACTCACCTCTCACCTGGTGGTGAGGTAGGGGCCCGTTAACTCACCTCTCACCTGGTGGTGAGGTAGGGGCCGTTAACTCACCTCTCACCTGGTGGTGAGGTAGGGGCCCGTTAACTCACCTCTCACCTGGTGGTGAGGTAGGGGCCGTTAACTCACCTCTCACCTGGTGGTGAGGTAGGGGCCGTTAACTCACCTCTCACCTGGTGGTGAGGTAGGGGCCGTTAACTCACCTGGGTTTTGTCCTCTGGGGGCCCCTGTAGCTGCTGGGAGACGAGCGCTTCCAGGACATCGAGAAGATCAAGACCATCGGCAGCACCTACATGGCCGTCTCCGGGCTGTCCCCCGAGAAGCAGGTGAGACAGGGGCGCTCATTCTATTCGCCGACTCAGCTGAAAGGGGCGGGGTTAGCCCAGGATGGCTTGTTTTACCCTCCTTCCCTTTTTCTTAAACTACTTCCTCTAAATGCTGCAAAGCGAACCGATACAAACTGTCTTTGGTCGCCCATGAGGGCTGAATGTAAACATTTAGACGGAGACGCCGGACCACGTTTTATTATTTAGCTTGACTGCAGTTCTCTGTTGTTAATAAACCATTAGGTTATTTACTTTTTCTTTTACTGTATGGAATAAATGTCAGCCAAAACTATTTTTATTATCTTTTAGCCTTATAAACTATTTCCCGCTCTCTCTCTCTTCCTATCTCTTACCCCCCCCCCCCCCCCCCCCCCTGTCTCTCTCTCTCTCTCTCTTTGTTTCTCTGTATCTCGCTCTGTATCTCTCTCTCTCTCTCTCTCTCTCTCTCTCTCTCTCTCTCTCTCTCTCTCTCTCTCTCTCTCTCCCCCAGCAATGTGAAGATAAGTGGGGTCATCTGTGTGCGTTGGCTGACTTTGCGACGGCCTTGAACGAGAGCATCCAGGAGATCAACAAACACTCCTTCAACAACTTTGAGCTGAGAATCGGTGAGTACCCAGAATCCCTTTAGAGATCTCCCGGAGAGAGCCAAGGCTCTGCATTGGTGCGGCTCCCCATTGTTGTTTTCGTTCGTCGCTATGGTTACCGCTGATGCTTCTGGTCGGTTCCAATTGGTGTCCAGTGAGATCACTTCAGACGTCACCAACCTAGTCCAATCAGAAACGTATACTCACCACGACACACCCCCCACAACCGTTCTGTCTCAGAGGAGGTTGAAGTGTTTCCATGGAAGTTAAAAAATGTAAAAGATTTCAAAAAATATCTATAGATGTCAAGAAAATCAAATAAAAAAAAACAACGTTTTTTTCTTCCAAGGTCAGCCTAACCTGACCTCTGCTCCCTCCCTCCCAACCCCCCGACCCCCTGACCTCTGACCCCCTCCCCCCCCCTCCCTCCCCCCCACCCCACAGGCATAGCCCACGGCTCGGTGGTCGCCGGGGTGATCGGCGCCAAGAAGCCGCAGTACGACATCTGGGGCAAGACGGTGAACCTGTCGAGCCGCATGGACAGCACGGGCGTCAGCGGCAAGATCCAGGTGCCCGACGACACCTTCCTCATCCTCAAGGAGCGCGGCTTTGCCTTCGAGTACCGCGGCGAGGTCTACGTCAAGGGCATCAGCGAGCAGGAGGGCAAGATCCGCACGCACTTCCTGTCGGGCCGCGTGCAGCCCAACCCGCTGGTGCTGCAGCCCCGCAGGGCGGCGGGCCAGTACTCGCTGGCGGCCGTGGTGCTGGGCCTGGTGCAGTCGCTCAACCGGCAGAAGCAGAAGCAGATCCTGAACGACAACAACAACTCTGGCATGATGAAGGGCCACCACCACTACAACCGCCGCACGCTGCTGGCGCCCGCCGCCTCCGACTCAGGCGGGGGCGGCGGGGTGGCAGGGGGAGGAGGAGGAGGAGGAGGTGGTGGAGGTGGAGGTGGTGGTGGAGGTGGCGGTGGTGGCGGTGGCGGAGGAGGAGGAGGTGCTGGAGGAGGAGGAGGAGGAGGAGGAGGAGGAGGCGGGGGCAGCGGGCACCACGCCGAGCCCGCAGACAAGACGGAGCTTTCCTGAAGCAGGAGGAGCCAATCGGGAGGAGGTGGGAGGAGGAGGTGGGAGGAGGTGGGAGGTGGCGATACGCTGAGCCCACTAATAAGACGGAGCTTTCCTGGGGAGGTGTGGGGGGGGGGGAGGTGAGCCTGGAGGAGGGGCTAAGGGGAGCACTATGTCATGCCTGCCGAAAAGACTGAGCTTTTCTGATGCAGGAGGAGGTGGGAGGAGCAATATTGCGTACCCACCAATAAGAGCTTTCCTTAAAGTAGGAGCACCTTGTGGGAGGTGGTGGGAGAGGAGAAGGTGGGGGAGGCGCAGGGTGGAGGTCAGACATGAAGAGGAGAAGGTGGGAGGAGCACGGCACCGAACCCACTGACAATAATGAGCGTTCTTTGAGGGAGTGGACCTTGGGTAATGGGGAGATGGGAGGGGGTGTTATTGTTCGGGGGAGGAGGAGGAGGAGGAGGAGATTCAACGTTCTTGTGCTGAACGATGTCCGATATCCCTAACCCCGCCCCACTTCCTGCTCTGTGTCCCCACCCCCTTTTTATGTCACTATGGCTAACCGAACCAATCCCCACCCTCCCTGCCCCTGCCCCGCCCCCTCACCCAGACCTCGGCGCCCCGTGTCAATGTTTTTCTTCTTCTTTTGTATTTCTTTTATATCTGAGAACACAATAAAGGGGTCTAATTTTTTATAAAACCACTGCGTGTTTGGTCTCTGTTGTCGAAGCGCCGAAAATACACAGTCCAGGTTTACTGAAGAGTGGACCTGTTTGACTTCATGAAACACTGTGTAGACAAGTGGTGGGAGAGTGTGTTTTTAGCCATGAACAGGTGTTTGCAATATCATGTTTTTGGCTAGTAAGAAGCTAAACTGACTAGGTCTAGGAGTTTTCTACACATGCAGGGAGGGGGGAGGGAGGAGAGAGGAGGGAGGGAGGAGAAAGGAGGAGGGGAAGGGAGAGGAGGGAGGAAGGAGGGGGCTCCTATGAGCTGCAGTGCAAAATCCTTCATATTTAACTTGGTAATATGTCTCATTGGATTATGAACAGAACAACTACTGGGTTAGGTTTAGACAACACAACTACTGGGTTAGGTTTAGACAACACAACTACTGGGTTAGGTTTGTCATTTGTGGTCAACGAATGAACAAGCTGCTTTTTGGTGACTGAAATAACAATATAAAACAATGCTATGGTTAAGTTTGAAGTATAGCTCGGAGCGAGATCTCATAGATCTCTCGCAGATTTCAATGTAGGAATCATCCTTCATTGAAGTTGGAAGCGTCCCTCTTTCAAGTGGGAGGTGTTGTCGACTTAAAGTGGGGAGCTCAATCTTAAAAATCCGGTGTCATCGTTAAAAACCGAGGGGGGCGGTGTCATCGTATAATGACCCTATAGTGGTCAATCAACGCCCTGCTCTTTGCTGCTCATGAATGCCTCGTGGTTGTTTGCGTTCTGCACCATGTAAGTAGCCTACTTTTAAGTTACAAGAATGCTTATGCTGGCTATTTCTGCTTGAAAATCAGTTTGTTGGTTATATTAATTACTTAGTTTCTGCTCTCAGAAACCACATGGCTACATTGGTGTTGTTAGGAGAGTGATAATAGAATCATTATCAGCGGACCCAAAGCTGCTGTCTGGTTCTGACCGTACGACCACGCTTGATTAAGTAAAGGTTTGCTCAGCGGCTGAATGGCTCTCCTCTACCACCACGAGACCAGAGGTTCAGGGTCTACTGTCCCAGAGGGACCAGACCCTGAGGAGGTCCTCCTCACGTGGACCAACTCCTACGACGGAGGACAAGCAAGAGTCTGCCTGCTGATTGTACGTATGCACTTCAACAACGAATAAGTCACTGTTATCACTGTCAACTAAATCAAATACAAAGGGATGGAGAAAAAAATAACTTCTGATAAGAAAGTAGCTTAAGAGCTTAAGAAAGTAGCTTACTTTAGTTACTAAGTGTAAGCGGGCGTGTCCACATGGCGTTTTCTCTAAGCGACAGCATGTTTCTATTGTTCTAACTTGGGCCAATAAAGCATGTAGTGCCAGAATTCAACGGTCCAGGTTTAATTATTCAAAAAGACTTAATTATTCAGAAAGGAGTAAGTAGGAGGAGCTAATATTACTGTCCCTCATATGGGCGGGCCGGACTCGTCTCATCGGAAACAAGGAAATGGAGGAGAAACTTGTTCCACGGTTCTTGCCGTGTATGACTATCAGGAACTTTATGTTATGTCAAATATAGAGAATAAAAAATAAACTATGCCATGCTACTCTAAAATTCGGCGGTTGGTGTCATTGAGAGAAACCTTTTTTCTCTCGCCGAAGAACTTCCTTCTTCCAAGCAGCGAGGTGCGTGTGTGTGTGTGTGTGTGTGTGTGTGTAACGTTAACATTGTCAATGTCCCCTTCACAGTCAATGTCGACTCAAAGACAAGTTCAACAGGCGAGGATCCAACTCTGACTGGATCCACCAATCCTCCAAGAAACCACCAACTCAGAAGTCGTAAGGCCTTGAGTTTCTTCAGCCTGTTCTCCAACCTACAGATCAGCTTGTTCGTCATACATCCCAAAATGACCCATATGACCGCTGGCTGGTCCTGAAAACCGCCCGTATGTCAAGAGATCTGTTTGCCTGAACAAAAAGGACCACACTCGTTATAATCTCAGTGGAAAATGCCACATAATAATATGGCTTTGGCATTAAAAAGCACCTGGACACCATTTCTAGCGATAAATGTCAAATAATTTTTTGTTATCTTCTCTCAGTGAATGTATACCAAGTTCAGTTTGTTACTTAATCCAACTCTATCGTTGCCATGGCTGTTCATATGGACCAGTGGCGGAGTGGTAATCGGGAGAGTCGGGAGAATTCCAGATGGGCCGTTAACGTTTCGGGGCCGCCGGGCTGATTACTGCTGTTTAGAAAAGTTCTTTGCTGCGCCGTCTGGCAGCTTGAGCGCCCGCAGCCTCTCACTCACAAACCGTCAACGTCACAACCAAGTCGATGTGTGCAGAGGGGAGTATATGAGTGGCCCCTCCCCAAGTGGTACAGCCCAGGTGGGCCTTGAACTGCGATTGGTCAGAAAGACGTACACCTTGAAGGAGTTTTTCACCCGCTCTGTATCCAGCTTGTTCCACGCTTTAAGCACCCAGGCTCCTAGTATGCGGTGAGCTGGGGCTCTCATGTTCCCTCCTGCAGTGCATTCCTTGTCCGTAACGTGTTTTCCCGCCGATGTGGCAATGGTGTGTGTGTGTGTGTGTGTGTGTGTGTGTGTGTGCATGCAGTGTGTGTGTGTGCATGCAGTGTGTGTGTGTGTGTGCGTGTGGTAATGATGATGATGAGGATGAATGGTTCAGCAGCTAATCATGTCTTGGTCTCCCGTCAGAGGCCTGTGAACTCACACTGAACCCAAACACAGTGCAGCCAACAGACAACTCTCTTTGTCTGAGGAGAACAGAACGGTGACGCTGATCACCCAGAGAGATTTGACACCTATCCCCAGGAGTTGTGTAGAGAGGGTCTGACTGGCTGCTGTTACTGGGAGGTAGAGTGGGAAGGATCTTTTTATATCGGAGTGACATACAGAGGAATCCCAAGGAGAGGAGGGGGTGATGACAGCATGCTTGGATTGAACAACAAGTCCTGGAGTCTTTATTGTCGTGATGGTTATTACGTTGCCCATTACAACGGTAGTATAACAGTGTATAAGAGTGTATCTGGACCGGCCTGCTGGCACTCTGTCTACAGAGTGTCCCCAGGTGTAGGAGGGTCCTCAGACACACTGACACACATCCACACCTTCCAGTCCACCTTCACCCAGGAGGACCTCCTCCATGCGGTGCGTTTCATATCCATCATCGCTCATGATGACGCTCACACTCAGCAACGGTGAAAAGAGCATCACTGAGTGGCCATGGGTCGTAACCATGGCAATAACACCCACCCCCCCCCCCCCGCTGAGTGCTCTCAGCCCAAACAGTGTTTCTGAACAAGTCCCGGTGTGGAGGTCCAGCTGAATCAGGGGCTTCACTCCCCCTTCACAGAAAGGCTTTCTGTGAATTCACCCGTCGCTCCGAGGCCCGGATGTGTTCAGCGTATCACATCCCAGCCTCGGTGTGTTGCTGACTGCTGCTCTTCATCACTTCCACCTTCACCGCCTTTTTCCAGCTGCACTTTTTCTCCGTAGCGAACCGTACCACCAGCGCACCACGCACTGGAGGGGGCACCGCCCCACAGTCACTACCTGACCAGGGCACCACCGCCACCACCACACATCATCTCCATGATGCTAGACTCTGGCTCTATGATGCGAGGCTATCCTCTGAACCCTGAGGTCAAGAGACTAGATTAGTCTTATGACTGACGCGGTCCCACTACCCAAACACATATCCAGATCCCATAGTTCCCGCAGCGTGACTTCATTCCAAACATCACTTTAACTGTTATTGTAATAACATGCAGACACAAGGTGTTAATGTTTAAAGCCGGTTTATTGTAGAGTGTGCAGACAATGAGACATGATAGTGATCCATGCTGCCATGTAGGACATCTCCCTGAGTGTGTGTGGTGATGGCTGGCGTAACCTCTGCACATGGATGACTCAATGCACAACAGGTGTGTAGCCTCACCCAGCCCCAGAGTCTCATCAGTGTGACTCAACACCACACCCCCAACACCACACCCCCAACACCACACCCCCAACACCACACCCCCAACACCACACCCCCAGCACCACACCCCCAACACCACACCCCCAACACCACACCCCCAACACCACACCCCCAACACCACACCCCCAACACCACACCCCCAACACCACACCTCCAACACCACACCCCCAAAACCACACCCCCAACACCACACCCCCAACACCACACCCCCAACACCACACCCCCAACACCACACCCCCAACACCACACCCCCAACACCACACCCCCAACACCACACCCCCAACACCACACCCCCAACACCACAGCCCCAACACCACACCCCCAACACCACACCCCCAACACCACACCCCCAACACCACACCTCCAACACCACACCCCCAACACCACACCCCCAACACCACACCCCCAACACCACACCCCCAACACCACACCCCCAACACCACACCCCCAACACCACAGCCCCAACACCACACCCCCAACACCACACCCCCAACACCACACCCCCAACACCACACCCCCAACACCACATCACACCGATGTTTCCTTTCCCCCCACTAACAACCACTAACCCACACTCCATAAAACAAAATACATAAGCTGTACTCTGATCAGGGTTACCATACCCAACGAAAACAAGGGATTATTTCCTTTACCATACCTCAAATAAATATAAATAAAAAACACTGTATAAAAACAAGGAAAGGAGTTTGTGAAAGAGTTAACTTGAATCTATGTAAGTCTACATTATTACGTGATTATTGTTTTAATCAAGGTCAGAACACAACCTTGAAGAAAGCTGTCCTGCAGACTTTGTAGCTTGCGGTCCTCCCTTTCATTGTAGGCTAATGCATGACCCACAAGTACAACCCACAATTCAAGTCAATTATTCATTTGAAGCATAGGAAAGTTATTTTGGTGCTTGAATATGTTATTTGGTCATTGTCCCTGATTCAATGAGCATGTGTTATCAGGCCGTAAACCAACAGACCTAGCCAACAATAGGCCATTGGACAATAAGCATCTGTCTTGGACTAGTGACTAAAAGAAAATACAAATGATTCTTTTTGGCATGACTATTGCGTTGTTCTCAGCAAAGGAGAAACAACAAATACAGAGCCATAAGGAAAAAAGATAATCGGCCATGTTTCAGACTTTTGAGCACAAAAGTAAGCTCAGCTTTGACCTGTGAGTGGCACTAAAGAGTTCAAATCAGGCCCCCAAATTGATGTGAAAGTGTCTTTCTTGTTTGAAAGTTTTGGTTTTTGGTCCTATACTGCCACCTGCTGCCAAACCAGAACCTTGTAATGCGTACAACTGTAGAAGTTTAGGCAATCTTATGTTTTATGATTATTGAATGTGGAAATGTTGAATATTATACTGTGAAATTTTCATATGCACATACATTCATGTGTGTGATTCACTAATGTGCAATGTTGGTTTAATCCTCACCTGATCACACCTATGCAGCTGGTGCAATTTTCAGTATCAGTAGCATGCAAGCTATAGCATATTTGTAGCTTTATATTAACTTCATGTAAACATACTTAATAAGAAAATGTTTATTGCTGACACTCTATGATAATATAAAATAGCCCAACACACACACACACACACACACACACACACACACACACACACACACACAAATTGCTGTGCGATCACAATGCGTTCAACGATAGGTTCTGGAAACTGGTCTCGTCATAATGTCTTGTGTCAGTCAAGTATCTGCTCAAGTTCCAAAGTTTTCATTCGCCCTTCGACGCCAAGTAGCGGTTAGTCATGAACTGTAGCTCTAAGTAATAAGGTAGTCCCATTTTATGTCAATGCTATTATAAATGCGTCGATGGCAAAGGATAACATAAATATTTATCGAAGGGTAAAAGATAAATCTACCCCATTAGCTCGATAAGGTAAAGCCGTGCTCCTGGCATCGTGCCACCGCTTCGAAAAGTTCAATGTCATTTTAGAAAGTCATCTAACTGATCGATACCGCTCACAATGATGTCTGTAATTGTAACTCGATTTCGCGGTAATCGTCATAACCTTCAGTCACCATTACCGTAAAGTCGAAAACCATAACCGTAATACCACATGAATATACAGATCTGTACATTTGTGAAACGTTGGTGCTGCATGTACTCAAGCCATCGCACTTAATGAGGTTTAATGAGGTATTTAAAGGGGAAATGAAGCAATGAGAACTGTGACCATTTTTTGGTTGCTTTTTCATTTTTGGAAATACATGGATTTTCATTAAACCTGAAATTCAAGTAGTTTCACTGGAAAATGACATGTTGATAACGACTTTCGTCACTAGGGCGCGGCCATGGTTTAAAAATGCAGTCATCAGAATGGTTAGTTTGTTTGTGCTTGCTCGCTAACTGTCAAATCAACGTGGCAGATCTTCGAAAAAGAACAGGGGGGGTCATTTTGTATTGCCCCTGGCTGTTCAAACGAATATTATAGAGCGGTAAATTAGTTCATTTTCATGTTATTCCAGTCAACAAGCCTAAACTGCTCCGAAGACGGTTAGCTGCATTGAAACGCCTCAGCCCCCCAATGGGACCAGGGCAGAGAGCGACCACTTTATAGAGTCTGATTACGTCGAAGAGGGAGCTTTTGCTGAAGATGGGAGATTTGTTCGCCATCCCACCAATCGCCTGAAGCCAGATGCTGTGCCAACAATTTTTAATTTTAGTGGCTATAGTGCTGGAGACACGGACAGACCTGTCAAATCGGACCCGGGCGCAGAGACAGAGCGCAGAAACGCGCTGGCCAGGGAACGAGATTATGCTGTGTCACGATTATCCCCCCCCCCCCTGTTAACAATCCCGATCGTCCAACAATCCCGACCTGCTATAAGGTATGCATTACAAGATTCTACAGAATCTCACTCCGGCCAAAACCCAAAAGTTGGCAGCCCTGGAGACGTCTGTTACCGAAGTGTATTGCAATCTCCATAATACTCGTTTTTGTGTTTGCTTTGTTCTGCTGTGTGTAGTCCACATGTTGCAAAACAGAGAAATGAGTACACTCACTGTTTGAAGATGGTCTTATTTGCAGACTAGCTCGCTCCATGCTCTTGATAATTTCTAATCCATCGCCAAAATAATCCATTGTTTACGGAAATAATCCATTTGCAAACACCGTCGGTTGCACTATGTTCGCATATTCATGTGCACACCCAAATGGCACGACAATTACTTGTATCATGAAATGAACGAACTGTAAGGCAGCGTGGTAGCCCAGCTGCTGGTGTACTTTTCACAGCTGACCACTATGTAAACAACATATGTAAACAACATATGTAAACAACGTAGAACGTTGTACCAACCATTCTCGTGATGTCATCACGTTCTGAAAACAAAGATGGCGGCGCACCGGCTGAAAACATTATAATTAATGCAACTTGTTTGTGCTTTATTCTGAATAACGGGTCATATTTCCGACTTTATTTGTATTTATGGTCAATTTAAATATTTAACTAGTGCTATAGACATGTTTCATTTGACTGCTTCATTTCCACTTTAAACGACTGCATTAGCGCCCTCTCTTATAGACAGTAGCTGCTGACGGTTCGGTATGCGCTGTGCTCACACTCATGGTTGGTTCAACTTTTCAGTGTTCAACCGTGACTTTTGCCGAATTATTCTGTGTCTTTATCCACTTCTGATGCAAGTAACTGAGGCCAAGCCACCAGGCCGTAACCCCCGCTACCCTCGTGGGGCTAGGCTGCCCTGGTTGGCCGCCCCAGCTGCTGGCAGCAACGAGAGGATGGTCCTCCGCCCCCCTACGGAGGCCAAGCCCCCGGGACGTAGCCCTGACCACCACCGCGGGGTTAGGCTGCCCCGGTGGGCTGTGGCTGAGGAGGCTGACGGCCAGGAAGCCTGGCTGACGGCGGCCCACCCTGACACCGGCTCCCTCCACGGGCTCTGAGTGCCGCCTCGAGCCAGGAGGCTTCACCGGGCCACAACCCCCCAGGTGAAGAAGTCTTATACTTTAGTGGATTACAAATATAGTTTAAGAACAAGAGTTATTACGCGTATACTTTTACTTTTTGTGCTTAAATTGTTTAACATATGTACTTTTCAAAAGTGTACTTCACAATAAATGTCATTAGGTTCAACTTTAATGTCCTTAAAAATAAGTATACTAATTCTGAAATACTTAAAGTGGTATTGCATTGTACTTACAAAAAGTGTACTTTATTGAAAGTGTATTGTAAATCGTACGTAACTATAGTAAATAGCAAAGTAGAAGTGTATTTAAGTATGCTTACAGAAAGTTAATCTCAAGTTGCATTACAGTGTACTTAGAAAAATGATACTCAATTGCAAATACGTGGTCATTTAGTGTACTTATGAAAAGTACACAAATGTTCAAGTCCTGTGTAATACACTATTAAAATGTTTTATTCAAGTGTACTTCAATTTCACTTCCCCCCACCCGGCGGGGGAAGAGGCCGGGCTCTCTGGGAAGCGGCAGAAGAACGGAGGCCGCCGTTTCCCCAAGCAGAGCCTGAGAGCAACGCCCCTTAACTGTGGTATAATGACCGTATATCACTGACTGAAGTGATCTATTGCTTTTATAAAACGGTTACGTAAGTATGGCGAAATGAAAGTCATAGACACCCTCAACTTTGAAAAAGCGAGAAAAGTCGGAAAAGCATTTTTTTTAACGAATACAAAAAAGTAGTCCCTCCTGGCTGCCTGCAAAGTGTACGGCGGTTGCTATGCAACACACTGTAGCGTCCTTCAGAGAGAAGGCTAGAGACTGTAGCTTGGTTCGCCGGCAATTTAGCCTTCTATCGAGTTCACTCACTGTGTGCCTATTGCTTTACAACATTTCCACCCTCTCCATCAATCAACATATTTTTAGGCTTCAGTGAACTATGCTATTGCTTTTATATATAAATAAACAACAGTTCAAGTTAGGTGCGGAGTGATACTGAACTGCCAGTAAACTGAATGGGCACCATCGCTGTGTGTATACGCTCATTATACAACAGTTGGGAACCAATCAGATCGCTTGATTTAAGCCACCCGTTTTATAAATATATATATATATATATATATATATATATATATATATATATGTAGTAAGTATGTATGCAATTTAATGACATAATATTTTGTGATACCCTACAGGGAGCCCAACAGCAAGTCCAAACCTCAGGGTCACAGTATAGAGACAAGGCCGAGTACATCAGGCAGCTCAGCGCTCTGCTGGAGTCCGAGGTCTTCAGGGAGCGCATCAAAGGCATCGATCAGCTGGTGGCCGACTGCCAGGACAACCCCAGCGTGGTCATCCACAGCCTGTTCCCGGTCCGTAAAACAGCCCCACCGCTCGTAAACGCCCTCTACTTCTCACTCGCCCTTATCCCCTTTCCTGGTGAGACTACCTGCTGTCCCCTTTTTGGTCATCTGTTCCCCGTTTCTCCCCGCTCCCCCAGGTGTTTGACGCCTTCAGAGACCGCCTGCAGGAGTCCAACCGTAAGGTGAACCTGTACGCCCTGGAGGCCCTGCAGGAGCTGGTGCGCCTGCTGAAGGACCACCTGTCCGGGGTGCTCAACCACCTGGTGCCTGCCATCGTGGACAACCACCTGAACTCGAAGAACCGCACCGTGTAATCTGCACAGACCGGAACATGGTCCAGTCTGACCGCGGTGTTGTCCTTGTTGTTACTCATGTGTTCTTCCCTTCCCAAGGTTGTAAGTTTGTTAATGGCTAAAATGTTCTTTTTTTTTTTTTGTTAGCAATGATCAGCACCTTAACAGGTAGCTTGTGTTGCACTATAACAGGTAGCCTGTCGTTATCAAAGCTAGGATTTTAACGATGCGATCCTAGGATCGTACTGTTGACCACTCACAACGTTGCAGAAGAAGGCGGAAATGCACAGAAAATAACAAGCGAGAATGTTTTTGTTGTGGTTCCACTTATTGAAATTGAATTATGGAGATTTTTTCACTGTGTCTTACAAGGTTGCTCAATGTTTATATTTTAGTTTAAAGATCCCATGGCATGCTACTTGATGGATGCTTTTATAAATGTGTTAGTGGGCCCCTAGTACAGTATTTGAAGACATTCAAGAAATTCAGCCTTGTTGCAGAGTTACAGCCACTACGAGCCAGTCCCTCAATGAGCTTTCCACAAATGTGCCGTTTTTTAGAGGCCAGGAGGGTCAAGGTGGAGGGTGGGGGTGTGGCCCTGAGCAGCTTGCAGCCACGGTACCATGCGCTAGTGTTTACAGTGGAACACTGAACACTCCAGGTGCTCCGGCGGGAGTCCTGGAGCTCTATATCTAAATAATATCATATTATATAAAGATATCGATATAATATAATGTATATTATCACAGCCGAAAGCTGTGTGCGCCTCCGGATGATATTATGAATAGACTGCGTTGGCTTCTCCAACGTCTGGTACTTCCACAACAACTCAACTTCCTCATACACGCGTGGCTAAATTCGCCTGATAAACAAATGCACAACTTGCACAAATCATATACAGCGACAGATTTGTGACTGGTCGCACGACAAAACTCTCAAAGGCTTATAACATCGGCAAAATAAACCTTCAGAAACCCCGACTGGACAGTTGACTCTTTGCCCATACTGTGTAAGATTCGTCCCCCTGGTGCCACAGGGGCTATTTTGATTACGTTGCTTAGTTTGATTTCTTTATTTTCCAGTTATTGTTTTATTGAGGACAAATCGTCACTACAACGACCATTAACTTCCCTGATAGTCATCTGATGCGTCCCAACCTGCTAACGACACTAGCCTGAACAGTGTTTGTCTCAGTGTCAGCCGTTGAAGCCGATTCAGTCTCAGTGTCATCATCATTGTTGTTGACATCTTTTGGTTGAGCAGAGTCATGACCATTTTTACTTTTTTTCTTACTTGAAAAAAACTTGAAAAAAATCGGAAAAACGTTTCTGCTGCTTAACTGCTGCAGTCACAAGTGATGGAAGCACTTCCTGCACGTGGATAAGAGGAGACTCATCCACGAAATATTAGAATATATCATGAGTTTATATCGTATATTCTGCACATAATGTTAAACCCATATCAAACACAGTACACATGTTATGTAGTTTTTCATTTATTACTCCTCCACAGCACCCCCCTTCCCATGTCACTGAGGTCTGGATGTCCCTGCGTTGCTTTTGGCTGCACCGTCATCCGTGGTACTGGTTGCCCTCTGGCCTCTTGGTGGAGGCGCCGCTGAAGTCACACCAATGGGAGGGACTAGGGAGCATCCCGCTTGGCCCGCTGGTCTGGATGTCCCTTCGTCGCTCTTGGCTGCACCACCGTCTTTGGTACCAGTTGCTCCCTTGCTTTTTCGAGGAGGAGCTGGTGCCGCTGGACCAGTGAATGGGAGAAGGGAGAACACTGTCCATCAGCTGCCATGGTTTTAACCCTGTCAGATGTCTCCCTCTTGCCTCTTGATGGGGGAGCCGGTGACGCCGCACCAACGGGAGGGACCTTGGAGCAGGTCTCTACACTCAGGGGTCTCCGGGTCCTTCCATGTATCCCCAGTTTTGCCTTCCCCCCCTGATCCATTTTCTGCGGCTGGCTGCCAGTGTTCTTGTTTGGGTTCAGATGCATCTGACTGCCGATGCATCTGGCTACACCAGCATCTGGGGTAACGGTGCCTCTTGGTGGAGGAGCCGGTGCAGCCACACCAATGGGAGGGACCCGAGAGCGTCCCACTTGGCCAGCTGGTCTTGTTGTTCCTGCGTCCCTCTTGGCTGCCACACCATCTGGGGTCACAGTTGCCCTCTTGCCTCTTGGCGGAGGACCCGCTGCAGCGGCGCCAACGGGGGGGAACAGGGAGAATCGTGGTTGCCGGGCAGGTCTGGATGTTACTGCTTTGCTTTCGGCTGCCCCACCATCTGCGGCAGAAGTTGCCCTCTTGCCTCTCGGTGGAGGAGCCGGTCCAGTCGCACCGATGGGGGTGACTAGGGAGTCAAGCTCTGAAGTCAGGGGTCTCTGGGTCCTTCCATGTTTCCCCAGTTTGGCCATTTCCCCCTGATTCATGGTCTGCGGCTGGCTGCCAGTGGCCTCGTCTGGTTTCAGATGCTGTGTGGTTTTTGCAGCCAGGGTCTTCAGGATAACTGTGAATTCAAAGAAATTAAGCCCTTTATACAAATTATTCATTAAAACATAATAAAGAGATTTAGGTTTACAAATGATTTTACAGACTCTTGGTAATTCAAATGTTTTGCGTTGATCATTAAGCAGTGCCTTCCTTTACCTAGATATAGTTTTTATATGGTATAATATAATATACTTTTTATACATAGATATAGTTATAGGAAATAGAATTATAGGATTCTAAATCCATCAAAAAAATGGTATTCTACCAGTTTTTGGTGTGTTTCCTGGGGATGGGGACATGCATCCCAGCGAAGTCTTCTTCTGCCAGGCATGCTCGAGAGCCGGCCCTGGAGTCATCCTCTTTGATGAGTCCAAACTTTAAAGAAAAACACACGCTCAATATTAAAGCAAAAAAAGCCTGCGAACACAGAAGCCTTGGGACACTTTGATTCACCATGGCTCATCTTAACCGAGTGTTGGTAGAGGGTCATTATTAGTCAGGGGGGATGGTTAGCCAACTCTGCCACATCGCCGGCCTTGTAGTAGACTATTTTGCCACAACCGCTGATCAAAGATGTTTCATGAGCTCTACTGTGACCAGGTAGTGCACTCACTGTAGGCGACACTGCACAAAGTCCAGCAGGTCAGGGTCGCTGGTGCCCAGAATACTCTCCAGCCTCTTGGAGTCTGGCAGGATCTTCTCCCCCGACATGATGAGCTTGACATATTTCAGCATGCCCTCCACGTCTGCACGTTATAAAGCATCACACTGATTTAACATTGTTGATTTCACATTGTTGGATTAACATTGTTCATTCCTTTAAGATCACAAGTAAGTTGGCTGCACCAGCATCTGTGGTCACAGTCGCCCTCTTGCCTCTTGGTGGAGGAGCCGGGGCAGTCGCACCAACGGGGGGGAGCAGGGAGCATCCCGCTTGGCCAGCGGGTCTTGTTGTTCCTGCGTCCCTATTGGCTGCCACATCATCTGGGTTCACAGTTGCCCTCTTGCAGCTTGGCGGAGAAGCCGGTGCAGCGGCGCCAATGGGAAGTGCAGAGTATTTTGCTTGGCGAGCAGGTCTGCATGTAACTGCTACGCTTTTGGCTGCCCCACCATCTGTGGTAGCAGTTGCCATCTTGGCTCTTGGTGGAGGAGCCGGTGCAGCGGCGCCGAAGGGAGGGAGCAGGGTGTATCGCGCTTGGCCAGCCGGTCTGGATGTAACGGCTACGCTTTTGGCTGCCCCACCATCTGTGGTAGCAGTTGACCTCTTTCCTCTTGGTTGGTGTGACTTCTTCATCCAGGCATGCTCGAGAGCCTGACCTGGAGTCATCCTCTTTGACGGGTCCCAACTTTTAAGGAAATAAACACACGCTCAATTTAATATGCCATACAGAGGCCCCATACTATGGAATGGATTACCTCCCCCATTAAGAGCCATAGCTTCCCACTCTGTCTTTAAAAAACAGCTTAAAAAACATATTCTCCTGTCATGAATCATCTAGTTACTTCCTGCCTGCTTCAATTCTTCTCATCAGTAGCCTATTCTATCTAACATTTCTACTGTATCTTTCAAATCCATAGATCTGCCACATCTTCTTCCATCCATTTTGGATGACTTTTGTATGTTTTGTACATTGATTATTTTTGTACCTTATCTCCTCTTTTGGTTTATTTGTCAGCCTTAAATGATTAAGTGTGATTATTGAAAGGGGTGGAGCTCTGTACAAACCCATTGGGCTTTGTTCCCTCCTTGCACCATTTTATGTTAATGTGTGCTAAATAAATTAAAAAAATTAATAAAATAAAAATATTAAAGCAAATATTAAAGCCTGCAAACACAGAAGCCTTGGGACACTTTGATTCACCACGATTCATCTTAACCGAGTGTTGGTAGAAACATTCAGGGGGGTATGGTTAGCCACATCGCCGGCCTTGTAGTAGACTATTTTGCAACAACAGCTGATCAAACATATTTGATGAGCTCTACTGTGACCAGGTAGTGCACTCACTGTAGGCAACGCTGGATGAAGTCCAGCAGGTCAGGGTCGCCGGTGCCCAGAAGACGCTCCAGGCTCTTGGGGCCCGCCAGGATCTTCTCCCCCCACATGTTGAGCCTGATATGTTTCAGCATGCCGTCCTCGTCTGCACGTTATACAGCATCACACTGATTTAACATTGTTGGATTAATATTGTTAATTTTTAAGATCACAAGTAATGTTACCTGAATACTCAATCATATGCCATTAAGTCAGATCCTCACCAAAAAACTCATCCCTTTGTAATGACGAAGCCACTATTTCCGCTGGAGGCATTCCCAGTATCTGAAATACGACAACCATACCCAATAGTCAACTTACACAAATATACAGTCATGGGTGCAGATCCCTGGAGGGGTTGTTAGCTAACCCTAACCCTAACTTGTGAAAAATCCACTAAATTATTTAAAACAAATTATGTGATTGAATATCTAGTTTTAATAGAAGCTGACTCCACTTTTGAACTTATTCATGTTCAGTGGTCTGAACCTTTGCGTTTGTTGCAGCAGATCATTTGATATATGTTGGTGACATTGATGCCCCCTCCAGAATCTGTAATGAGATCTGTGCCCTTGTAATCAGCAATTATCAATTATCATGTCTTACTCACACCGTGATACTTGTTTTCCCTACTTTTGTCTTCTAATCTTAAATCTGTATTATTATTAAATCAATGAATTAAATATATTGAGAGAATTCAATCTCATGGTTTATTAGCAGTACTAAGCGATAAGCGACTTGTAGGATTACCTCTATGGTGTGCCTGAGTTGTTCAAATTCCTCATTTCCAGGGAACGCTTGTCTTCCAATGAGGAGCTCTATCAAGCAGCAGCCAAAGCTCCACATGTCAATGGCAGTGGTGCACAAAAGACCCAGAGTCACCTCCGGAGCACGGTACGGCTGAGTCCCGATACGACCATAGTCTGGAAGACGAAACAAAGCCAGTAGGATAAAGATAACCCATCACATACACAATGCTGTCACCTTGTACGTCTCCTCATGATTCAAAAGAAGAAAACAGTTAGACCCACATCTTGGCTGATCCTGAACCAGGCTCAAACCAAAGTCGATGACCTTGAGGGTGTTGGGGTCCTTGTCGGACATGACCATGTTAGCCTGCGGTCATAGAAGCAGACGACTCGGTGTGAATAGCGGGGCTAACGGCTCACGGGTGAAAACTATTTGCTGACAGTGCAGATGGGAGATGAGCGGGACTCCTACCAGTTTGAGGTCACCGTGCATGATGTTCTCTCTCTTCAGCAGCTGAAGACACTTGAGGATGGGGTATGCGCACTTCCTCACATATGAGACACTCTCACCCTTGTTAGTCGCCATGGCATGCAGGTCAGAACTGTAAATAATGCATTTATTAGTTCCGATGGAGAGTCAGACTCGCACTGTAGCGCTCAATGCAATGCATCAGTTTAGAATGCAGAAATTGCACAGAATCCAAGATGGAAATAAGAAGTCTGTTTGTACCCCAGGAGTTCAAAGGAAATGCACATGTGCTTCCGGAACACAAGGCAGTCCTTCATGCGGACCACGTGGTGGTCGTCTTCTGGATCCTTGTCCCGCAGGTGTTGGAGGATTCTCACTTCTTCTTGCCCCAGTCTGTGATACCTAGATCCCACACAACATTGTTTTTAAGGTGGTGCAGGTCACCCAGGGCGGTGACCTCTGTGGGCCACGCTGGTGACATTAAGCAGAAGTGTATTCCCCCCTTGATTCCGTGTTCTTCATATGAATGTTAAAGCCATGGTTAGGAGATCAAGGTTAATGGCATCGACTTAGACTCTGGGCAGGTTTCCAGTTGAACCTTTGTGATTTGATGGTACCGACCCTATTATAGCTTCTTTGTTGTAGTGTGACCGTTGTTTATCTATGTATTTGTTGTGTGCTGTGCAGGTGTCTCTTTATTCTATCATTTCACCTTGGCTGGTTGCGTAGGAGCTTGAGGGCTACAAGCTCATTGTGCTGATGGTCAAAACACTTGAGGACCTGTCCAAAGGAACCCCGCCCCACAACACCAAGCACCTCATAGCGATAAGCAATGTGATCCCTTGTGACCTGTAGAAAATAGGTTATTGGTTATTTTTAAAAATATTATTAATGTTATAATAATTATCAAGTAAAAAATGCATACAATACATACAATGTCTGTTTCGTACACATGACACAATCTATGTTATTGCATGGGTAAAATGACAAAATGTAAATTGTACTGCAAATGTATACTTTATTGTAATGAATGTACAAATGGACATTCATTGTAAAAGTATAAATTATATATATTGCCAGAAACACTCAACTAAATGCGATGCATTAAGCCTATTCCACAATCTACAAGGAAACAGAGAGGCATTTGTTCTCCTGCTCAGTGCCCTGGGTATCTACAAAGGCACTTCATTCACAAAGTTAAATTCTTTACGCACAAAGCAACACCATCGGTCATAAAAATTGTCACCAACAGAAAGTTACCGGCTGATAGAAATACTGCTCATCGTCAAAGCCATGGTTGTTGTTCTCAGTATGGCTTGAGCCATGGATCTTCATGGCAGCCAGACCAAGGAACCAGATGTCATTGTAGCCTTTGATTTCCTCCTGCTCATATTTGGTCATGCGGTTACCAAAGGCCTCCAATGCCTCTGTACAGCAATATGGAGAAATAAAAAAAATACACAGCGCACATTAGAAGAATCAAGCCCAAGAAAGTATGTAGTACACACACACACACACACACACACACACACACACACACACACATTTAACACTAATTTAACACAGATTTATTCTGTCAACCTTTCTGCATTACACATAATACATTAAATAACCTTACCCGCAGGTGACATGGGCAGTTTGTGTCCTTGAAAGAACCTCTCAGACGGGCCTGGTCTTCCTCCAACTGGGCTGGGGGTCTCCGGCTCACTCTAAGACAACGGTCATTTAAAAGCAGTTCTACAATGCCCTCTAGGGATCCCTCATCATCTCAATGTATGGCTTTTAGCCTAAATTCTGTGCACATTTCTCCAATCATTTTACATGAAAGGTATTCAAGCTAGCAATCAAAACATTATTTTAAATTTGATCAGGAAATAATTAATGAGTATGAGGGAGATGCATGGCTGGAAGATAACGACCACCAACAGGGACTCACCGTCATGTCAAGGCCTTGCTGTGTGTCGCTCCTGGCAGGCTTCCGTCGCGGCTGCAGCGGGCGCGGCGCGGGGACGGCTGCAGGTGGAGGCCCTACTTTCGCTCGGTGTCGCAATAGAGAAAATACTTGAGAAGGTAGATTGATCACAGAGGTTTAATCACGAGGCCTACGTCACGTAGCCCTTATATAAGAGTTAATTCAGAAATGCATCAAATGAATGATTAAACGCATACGACACGGCCTATAAACCCCTAAACAAAGTAATCCTATTTATCTGCCAAATCACGAGTAAATCATTCTACATTTTTTCATCGGTGTGTGATGAAAAAAATTCAACTTTTCTCAAAAGAGAAGCCGAAAGCCACGGAAACGTACCTCTTGTTTTGCACTGGATCAAACCGTCAACTGGAACGTCCGTTGATTGCAGAAACAACACAGAGACTAAAGAAGCTAACAATAATCAGAGGGAAATCGTCGAGCAATATCTCTTCAGATCAGAAGCGTCTTCAATATGAGAGCAACAGTTGTCAATCAAACATTAAAGATTCTTAGAAAAAAGAACTTTATGCAGCTCATTGTGACGTCATAAGAGATGACCTCTCGACCGTGGCCGTGAGTTTGTCAGTGTCTGTGTGTGTGTGTGTGTGTGTGTGTGCGTGTGTATGTGTGTATGGGTGTGTGTGTGTGTGTGTGTGTGTGTGTGTGTATATTTCACACACACACACACACACACACACACACACACACACACACACACACACACACACACACATGTCATATATATATATATATATATATATTTTTTTTTTTTTTATAGGCCTACACACAACTTTCCATTTGAATACAGTAGGCACCAACAACAATAAAAGGACATTGATACGTTGTTTGATTAAATATAATTTATTTCACTTTTCAATCAACCATTAAATAAGGGCTGGAGAAACGTTTAAAAGGCTGGTATGCATTTATACAGAACAAACAACTACATAGTATCATCAGGCCAGTGAATAATTGACAAGCACAAAGTTTATTTATGTGATTACCCTTGGTGTTGCAATTATTGGGAAATCTAAGTGGAATTTTAATTATAATGACATATTTCATTAAAATGGATGGATGGATGTCAATGTTGGAAAGAGAAGGAACAGGGACTCAAAATGATCCATAAAATAGCATTGCATTCATGTCTAACCCACGACAGAAGTCACGGGCTTCCTCTAGATGGCGCTGTAAGCTGGCCGTTATAAAGCTTGCCTCGTATACAAGTCAGATAGTGATTGAATTCAACATGATTGCTTTCAGAAGGACACATGACTGTCCTTGAATCCCCCCCCCCCCCCCCCCCCCCCTTGTCTATGTTACAGTTTTTCACAATTGTTTAAACACATTAATTGGAACATCAGACACAATGTGCACAACCTGAAACTCATGTACCAACTGCAAAACTAATTCTGCTGAACTCCAGAAACGAATTCACTCAGATTCCCATTCCGAACCACACATTCTTCACAACACTACACAAAATTCTCTATATCTTGCACACATCTTCCTGAATTCCCTCTCTTGGTGTTCACACAGAACACACTGCCAATCACATTTCTAAACTCCAAAGGCTGTTGTGCAATTAGCAATCTGCAATTTGCTATACAAGGGTCACAGAAGAAAGACATGACACTAAAGTACAGACATTGAGTAGTATCACTCTATGAGAATGTTGATAATGGTGATGATGATGAACATCATCATGATCATTACAGTATTTAGGATATTATCCATCTCATGCTGGAAATGTACTGGATATAAGTATTGACCCTTATGGGTATGTGTAGGCAGGTATGTATGTATGCATTTATGTAGGTAAGTGTATGCATGTATATGCAAACACACTGTATGTATGACATTTGTTTGTTACTCTTAAAAATGTGAGAAGGGGGGGCTTGATATAAGCTGAAGCTTCTGCCCTACCCTTTGGTTACAACCAATAAAAATGCATGCATTCGATCATTCATTCATTCAATCATTCATTCAGATGTTTTGTTTACAGTATTGCCTATTTTCTGTTATGTCTTTCATTTCATCCTGTTTTAATCCTGTTTGCTGTGATTTATAGACTGCACATTTTGGATACAAATACAGCATTTGTTGTTACTGTAAAGTATTGTGTGTTGTTTTCTATTTGAGTGTACCTAAAAACATTATATGGTAATATAATTCTTAATATATAATTATACTGTTGAAGCATTCATGTAGTGTTTTCCATTCATTCTATAGTGTTTTCCATTCTGCACACCAGTGTTCAATAGGTGCTTAGAAATGTCTACTCATATGATGTATGTGTTTGTCATTTGAAAAGAAAATACCATTTAGTGAAGAGTTCACACTGTTTTGAGGGCAAAGTGTGCTTTTGCAAGAGTAAGAAGTGTAGGATTTAGCATTTTGTGTGTGAGTTTTGAGATTTGTGTTTAGGGTTTTGGGAAAGTGAGGTAGTCTATCAGGAAAAATGTTTAAGCAATTGTAAAAAAAAAAAAAAAACTCGCAATTGGGCAGAGATAGTTTGAGAGGTTATTACATAGACAATGTCAACAATTAACAGTGTGGGCAGTATGGGACTTTTCTATTTTTTTTAGCTTCACGGGTCTCGTTCTCCTGTAGTTGTGAGGACCAACACATTTTAATCCAAGTCAACGCGCGAATGTGTTTTTTTGTAGGCGGAATCCGGGAAAATCATGAATATTAATGAGGGGATAACCGGAGATAGACCTCTGAAGAATAAGTCCCGCCTCGTCGTCAAATGTCTATGGGAAATAACATGGTTTTTTTGAATGATCGTACATAACAAACTCTGTAGGTGGCGAAGAAGTAAAAGCTGTAAACGATTATAAATGCTATTTTAACGGTGCCGACAATCCAAAAAGCCAGTCACTCTGAGCTCAGTTCAAAACTTGAGAGCCCTGGTACCCTGGCCATAGTGTAATTGATAACTTTTTGAAATGTCTGAAATGTTTTATTTGTATTTATTTTTTGACATTGTTTTATAGGGACAACCATACCAACAGAAAAACACTCTACTGCATAGGCCAATAGCCTTTTGAGGCAGGGTTGTTTCTGCATATTAGTGTTAAGCTCATTATCATACATTAGTCACCATGTCTGTGGATACATTTTGTATGTAGTCTCCCTTCCTTGCTTTGCATTTTAATTGACTGATTCAGCTGCCATTTCTCGACTAGGATACTTGTACGTATGCGTTATAATCGATCAATGCGCACAAATATGACCAGACCATAGCGTCCATCGTATGATGCAAAACGTACCAGCAGCGCCCGAAGTGATCCTGAGACACGCTCACCAGGTCTCCAGCTATTGGCTGCCGCGGAGGTCACGTGCTTCAGCAGAATCCCACGTTTTGCTCGTGCTGGTGACGCACATTCAAGATCAAGATGGCAGCCTCCGTGTGTCGGTGTTACGAGGTTAGACGACAACATGTCATTCATTGCCGTTTTAGTTAATTTAACACATATGTGCTACACTTTGACAAGCCTATTAGTCCTACTTGTCTAGTGAAGGCATATATGTTTTGATGGACGCTATGTGTTTATTAATAGCGCATTATATACCTATTGATCAGATCACAGGAGGCCAGATTACATTTTAATTCCGGTTTTAAATGTCATGTAGTGTTCATGTTCTTGACGCTCTGATTGTATGCAAATATAAATTTCATGGTAATTTCGTTTTGCGTCCCGTTTACCTTTTCGACATTGTGTCCCAAACTACAGTGACGTGATTGCGTTTGGCTTCGACATGCTGTAACACACACGTAACATATGAATGCTTCAGTGGTGGTGACAGCAACAGTGACATGACTGGCTTCTTCGTTTCTTTGCAGCTCGTCGGAAGACGTGTACTGACCTTGTCCTCACGTTCTCTTGGCTCTCCGCTCGGAAGGTTCGATATCTACAGTCCCCGCACGGCTCAGAGTCAAGATGTCCAGGTATGTGTTCAATGCCCTGGTTATGTGATTGTTCAACGCTTACCTACGAACCAGGAATGATGCGCTGTGAAAATTCTTCAGGCTTCTGATTATGTTTAGCCCATTAATATGTTGTAACAGTGTTACAAAGGCCAGTTTCAATTTGGATACACCATGAATACTTTGACAAAACTAAAGATTAGAATAGAAAACAACTATATGTGTAGGAAATCGAATGCACTTGTAAAATAATGTTTGTAAGCCTATATATATATATATATATATATATATATATATATATATATATGCGCCTATATAACTGAGGAGAGAAGGGAAGCCTTTACTAGAATAGGTGATACAGTTTTCTCAAGCGACTTGCTTTCATATCCAGCATGAGTTTCATAAGGAGCCGGAAGGGTGCTCAAAGATGCCTACTAGTTGGTTGCAGACATTGGTGATTCAACCCAGTTCATTTAACGTTGGGAGTCGAACACTATAGTAGCCGGCATTCATTCAAGTCAACGATTCCAACCCCCCGGTCCCCGGACAGGGTCCATGGACCCATTAGTACCGGGCCTTTAAATATTTCCAGAAAAAAAAATAATGCATACATATCAAATTTTTATAACTTAAGCTATACGTGTCATGTTATTTCCTCCATCACATAGACATAAAATCGATCAATATGCAACTAAACCACTGTAAATTAAGCACTATAAATGCACTGTGTCTTTGCACTACTTTTGTGTTTATTGAAGACTTTTCTTGTGTTTCTCTTCTAAATTGTAGTTTTTTATAGTATTGCATTGTTGAAGGGAGCCTGAGACTCCAGCATTTCATTACTGTTTCATTATTGTTGTGAATATGACAAATAAACCATCTTGAAAAACAGCCACATCCTTTGTTTAAAAATGACGGCATTAAAGTTGAATGCCAGTCCTCCAAATGTTTTTATGAACATGCCAGTCCTTGAACAACAAACGTTGGGAACCCCTGATTTAAGTGAACCGTGGTTATTGTATATCTAGAACCCCCTCACCGATCCATTGGATTCTGTCCCCTGTGAAGGTGCGCCATGCCTCAGGTCGGAAGGGGTTCTTCGGGGATTTTGTGGAGAACTTACGGCAGGAGTTCGGTAAGAACCAGGAGATGAAGGACAACATCAAGAAGTTCAGAGACGAGGCCAAGAGACTCGAGGAGTCCGACGCTCTCCAGCAGGCCCGGAGGAAATATGTACGCATGGCATTTTGATTTACAGTATGGATTCATAACAGGAACATGGTCACACAGTAACTCATTCAAACATAAATTATGTTTTTTTCAATCTATTTGTGTTTATTTTACCTTTTAGAAAACAATAGAATCTGAGACTGTGAAGACATCGGAGGTGTTCAAGAAGACTTTTGGTTCTTTTAGTGAAACGGTGAAAGAGGTAAGCTCGCTATCTGTTACAACCTTTTTCCATTTACTCAGTATTACTGTTCAATAGCCAAGTGATTACTTATGAACAGGCCATGGCAGACTTTTGACTACCTTATTAATAAAAGTGTGTGTGTGTTGCTTTGTGTGTGTGTGTGTGTGTGTGTGTGTGTGTGTGTGTCTGTGTGTCTGTGTAGGGTCTGGAGGAGGTCAGTCGCACAGACCTGGGTAAGAAGATCAAGGAGGGGGTGGAGGAGGCGGCCAGGACGGCCAAGCACTCGGCCGAGTCCGTCTCCAAGGGAGGGGAGAAGCTGGGCTCCACGGGGGCCTTCAGAGCCATCTCCCAGGTCAGAGCTCACACACCTGATGAAGTGACCCCGCCTGCCCTGCCCTAGCGGCAGCTCCGCTACACCACACCGTGTTTATGTCAAGCAAACACGGTTTGTTTATGTCAAGCAAACACGGTTTGTTTACGAGGGTTTGAATAAGTACCTTTGGAAGGCGTTTTGCTGTGGCCATAACCAGTGTTGTGTGTAACACGTTACAGTAACGTAATTACTTTTTTCGGGTAAAAGTAGTGTAACGCATTACTGCAGAAAATATGGTAACGAAACGTAGTTCCTTTTTTCAGGCACTTTTAGTTACTTTTCCCAGGGACAGATTTGACAGCGACACTGCCTCAGCTGCACGCTTGCGCAATAGTCGCGGGCGCTCATTCCACACTGAGGCTGGTACAAGCAGTAGCATGCAGAGTGCAGTCAGTCATCATGGCAACCAACGGTAACTTTTGAGGGATGGAGGCAGTGGCGGTTTTAGGCACGGGCGAAGCGGGCAGCCGCCCGTGCCACCCCCAATGTCACATTGGGGGTGGCATGAGCACACAAGGAAAAAAAAATCATCCGCGCCGCAAAGCGGTTTTCTATTATCTATCATATCAATGTGTGGGGAATTGGCATATTGATACTGAGGAGGTGCCGTGCAGAGAAGCTGTGTGAGAAGGGAAAAGGGGAGGGGGCGCGGGGGACAGTTCACCTCTGGGTCTCCCAAATGGAACGGACAAGGGAGGGAACGGGGGATCCACTGTTAGCACAGATTGAAATCCTTATTGAAGCCTGCAGGGTTATGTGATAAACATACAGAGGAACACGGTCGCTGAGCTGCCCTGCCCCAACATTGCATGAGACGTTAAACTCAGCTAGAATCGCCGCCCATAACCATCATCCAAAATGTGATGTCAACAGACCAAAACAGCCACTGGATGGAGATATTCACTTTATTTTGAACTGATTGAAAATAAGCCACATAAAAGTAACGAGTAACAGTAACAAGTTACTTTCCAAACTTTCCATCCCTTAAGTAAAGTAAGGGATTACTTTTTTAAGAAGTAACGAATAACGAGCAAACACTACTTTTTAAAAGTAACTTCCCCAACACTGGCCATAACAGATTTGTATTACATCAGTCACCTTAGCTCCTCGTTTCTGATGGAATTCTACTTTTCTGGGTATACAGTATCTCACAAAAGTGAGTACACCCCTCACATTTTTGTAAATATTTTATTAAATCTATTCATGGGACAACACTGAAGAAATTACACTTTAAGGGATGTGAGCTATTTGACAGGATATATTGAACCCTTTTTAGCATCTGCTTCTGATAACGTTCCTCCAGGCCTTTCTGCTTAGAACCTGTGATACAGCTGCTCACCTTAATTATCGTGGAAAGGGAGTTTTTTTGTTTTACGGTGGATAGACCCATACCAGCAGATTAAGGAGAAGGTGACAACTGACTCAACAAAGGACCTATAGAAAAGGGTCCTCAGGGTCTTGTCAACATTAAACTTGGCCAGCTTCCTAAGGCAGTACAGGCGCTGCTGGCCTTTCTTGCAAAGCAAACTCGTATTTGGCTCCAAACACAGCTTGTCATCAATAATGGATCCTAAATATTTGTACTCTTTAACAACCTCTATTTCCTGACCATTTATACTTGTTTTCTTTTACAGTGTTAATGACATTACGCCTAAAGTCAATATACGCATTCAGTTCAAGAGAGGCATCCTGACACCATGTTGCAAAGTGGTCGATGACCGGAAAAGTTTCCTCCTTGTTCAGTAAGCTGACAATAACCGTAGCATCAGCAAACTTCACAATGTGTCAGTCATCAGTCACAGAGCGACAGTCATTGGTGTACAGAATGTAGAGGAGGGGGAGAGAGCCAGTGGATGTGAGGGCCCGGTCAGAGAGGTGACCATTGACTCTCACTCGCTGGGATCGATAGAGGATTCCAGTGGCAACCTGTGAAGCTCTGGGGAACTCCATGCCCAAGAGGGTTAAGGCAGTGCTGGAAAATAATGGTGGCCAAACAAAATATTGACACTTTGTGCCCAATTTGGACGTTCACTTAGGGGTGAACTCACTTTTGGTGCCAGCGGTTTAGACATTAATGGCTTTGTGTTGAGTTATTTTGAGGGGACAGCACATTCACACTGGTATACAAGCTGTACACTGACTACTTTACAAAGTATCAAAAGTGTCATCTCTGGGCACCCCGGTGGCGCACTGGGCTAAGGCGCATACCAATTATTAGGCATAGTCCTAATCGCAGAGACCCAGGATCAAATCTGGCCTGGGTCATTTACTGCATGTCCTCCCCTCTGTCTTCCGCACTTTCCTCTCTGTCTCTCTCTCTATAATAAAGCTGAAAAAAATGCAAAAAAAAAAAATCTTTAAAAGTGTCATTTCTTTAGTGTTGTCCCAGGAATAGATTTAACAAAATATTTACAAAAATGTGAGGGGTGTACTCACTTTTGTGAGACACTGTATGTTGTTGTACATCCTGGCACTTAAAAATAGCACTTAGCAATGTGTAGCGTCTTATTCTAGCTATCTTGTTGTATACGCGGAATGCGTTAACCCAGCAAATGTAAGTGCTTAGCACTTGAATATCTTTAGCCTACCGACAGCAATACATTGTTGCTTCTCTTTCTTCTGACAAATGTACTTATTGTAAGTCGCTTTGGAAAAAAATCATCTGCTAGATGCCCTCAATATACATTTATGCCCATATTAGTGCAGAGACGGACACTTCCTGTTGGTTTTGGTCCTTGTTCATGCTGTGGGTCCAGGAGGCGGTCCTAAGTGGCGGGTTGTGTTGTCTGTTCTGTGCAGGGCATGGAAAGCATGAAGAAGGAGATGGACATTGTGGACGATGGCACCTACAGAGCTCCACCTCAGCTCAGGAAGAGGAGCGAGTTCTCCTCCAAGCCGGGGGAAAATGACACCAGGGTGTATGAGGCCAACGAGTGAGTAGTTGTTATGGTCACCGCACGTGATCATGTGACCCTAGCCTCCTGACCTCACATGGAAATCCATTCCCGTTTAATTGTTGTTTGTATTGACGTCAATGCAGTTCCGCTAGTAGGGATTTTGGAATGGCCAAGTTAACCAACTCACATCCACCCCAGTCAACGCTGGTTGTACACGTGTTCTGTGGGTCACGATTTGCTCTACAGAGCGCGTCTGCATGCAGTGTTGATCAGAGATTACTAAAATGTAGTAAACCAGTAGGTACACTTTAAAAGCACAGTAGGAAACAACACAGCAGAAGGTACCACCAGTGCTGCAGTAATATAGTGGAGACAATGGAGGCCACTTAAAATGATTTATGACTGATGTAGAAAATCAATTCTGCTGCTTTCAGACTTTGGTCAATGTGCACATTGTTGTTAGAGAGGCCCTCATCTTTTATATAATGCATAATAGGATTCAAAGAGTATAATATCGTGTTGTATATTTGTTGGATCATATTCATTTGCCTACCTTTAAATATCTAAACCCAGAACTTAAAATAACTTTGCACTTTATCTACATTTGTTTGTTAATTTGTTTAGTATGATTCTACTTTATTATCTAAAAGCCAAATGTCCCCGCCTGGGGATCAATGAAGGGCCGTGTTTTAGATGGACTCTCTGGTGCTGCCTGTGTTCTCTGGTGCTCATGAAGCTGCTCTCCATGTGTGTCAGGGAGGACTTGGGCGTGGTGCTCCACAAGGACTCCAAGTGGTTCCAGCAGTGGAAGGACTTCAAGGACAACAACATGGTCGTCAACCGTAAGGAACTCCTGATTCCACTGCCATGACGAGCTGTTATTGTTATTGATGTCATCTGCTATAAGTGCCCCGTTTACTAGAGAGATTGATCGTTTTGAGGACTGATTTAAAAACTTGTGTGGCCAAAGAGCGAGGTGTAAATCAATTTAAAGACAGCAGGGGGTGCTGGCTCCTTACAATAGAGCTGAAACCAGGCACAACTGATGCAACCTAAGTTGACATGAACTTGACATGAACTGCACATGAACCCAGGAGTTCCTTGTTGTCCAATAATTTTCCAAATTCTGAATCCCATCTGTCCTCATTAAAAAGTCGCCCAGTAGCTTAAGTGTACGTTGTGTACGTTGTGTACGTTTCTGTCTCCAGGGTTCTTCGAGATGAAGATGAAGTACGATGAGAGTGACAACGCGCTGATCCGGGCGAGCAGGGCTGTGACGGACCGGGTCACTGACCTCATGGGTGAGACCTTCTCCTTGATACCTGGGGCCTCCCCCTCTGGGGCCCACATACAGACCCTGGTGGGCTCATCTCGGCTCCCTGAATCCTTTGAGCTATACTTACAATTCCTATATTCGATTCATAACACCTTTTTGTTTTGGATTGTAATAGAGCTCTGAAGAATAAGTCCCGCCTCCGAGGCTCCCGGTTCCCTTGGTCAAATGTCTACGGGAAATAACATGGGATTTATGAATGATACATAACAAACTCTGTAGGTGGCGAATAAGTAAAAGCTGTGTCACGTTTTGAACTACACACTTTTTCCATCTAGTTTCGACTGGGTTTGTGGATTTTCGGTGCCGTTAAAGTAGCATTAATTATCGTTTACTACTTGAACGGCACCCACAATGTGCGAGGGAACCGGAGGCGGGACTTATTCTTCAGAGGTCTATATCTTATCTATATCTTATTCACATACATGTCCAGTTGCTGAGGTTTTCCATACTTGACATTAGGCGGATGGTAACACCCAGATGTACAGGAATGTATGAAATAGAAGTTGACAATAACAATACAGTAACTGAACATAGTAACATACACAGAACATTCACAACTTTCTTTTGTGATTGGCTGAAGGAGTTTTGCCGCTTTTCCACCGCCAGTACCAACTCGACTCGACTCGACTCGCCTCGACTCAACTCGGTTTGGTTGCGTTTCCATCTAAAAAAGTACCTCTTCAATGTGGGCGGGTCGTAGAAAAGAACCTCTCCACCATGGGCGGGTCGTCATTGGGTTTTAATCACGGGAGACGCGATTCCCGGGAAATCTGAATCTGATCAAGACTATTTCCTGATTCCCGGGAAAGGTTATGATGGGAAATAAAATAAAAAGCGCAATGACTGCGCGTCTATTGTTGTCATACGGTAACGTTGATAGAGGCGAAACTCGAGCCCTAGGAAAGGAACGACACTGAAACGAAACAGCGAAACGCCGGTCCGTGGACTCCAGCCACGCCGGACACACACAACCACGCCCGACACACATAACGACGCGCAGCCTAACTCTAGCCCCGGGAAAGGAGCGACACACACGGCGAAACGCTGATCAGTGTCCCCCTCGGGAGCGGGTTCGTGGACTCCAACCACGCCGGACACAACTTAACTTGAGTGAATATTCCCATTTACAGCCGCTGGCCAATCAGTTACCAGCAGCCTGTTTACGTCACACAAAAGTACCTACTCCGCTGGCATGGAACCTCGACGGAGGTAGTACTAAAAAAAAGTACCCGGTACTAGGTACCGGGTACTTTTTTTGCCAATGGAAACGCAAATAAGGCGTGGCGAGTCGAGTCGAGTCGAGTCGAGTCGAGTAGGTACTGGCGGTGGAAAAGCGGCATTTGTCTGTCAAGGCAAGTACTCCCGCCGACTGTAATCGATGTGGTCCATAGTGATCTATGTAGTGAAACAGAACGTGAGTTCACGTGATCAGGATGGTCTCCAGGCTAACAGAACTGGTTTAACAGAAGTATAGTATAAGCACAAATTGCACAAATATACATTCATATGGAGTAGAGGGATTTCAGTATGGTCACATTTTCTGCTCAGAGCTTCAAATCATGTTTAGTCGCTGTGCAGGTAGGCAGTGAAATGTGAATACGCATCACCTCCGTTTGTTATTCTGAACTGTGTTTCCACATCCCATTGTTCCTACAGGTGGCCTTTTCTCCAAGACGGAGATGTCCGCAGTGTTGACGGAGATCCTGAAAGCCGACCCCAGCTTTGACAAGGACGCCTTCCTCAGGCAGTGTGAGAAGGACATCATCCCCAACATCCTGGAGGTTCGACCGCCTCTCTGCCGTTCATTATCCTACACACACTCTCACACACGGCTGTAATTACAGGGGAGGTACGCCCATCAATCTCCTGGGTGTGTGTGTTTCTCTCTCCATTGGTAGGCTCTTGTCCGTGGCGAACTGGATGTGCTGAAAGACTGGTGCTATGAAGCGGTAAGTGACTGTGTGCTCTGTACAGGTCTCGCACTATAGCAACAGTTGCTTATCTTTATTGTTTGGCTTGTGGTGTCAAACCTGTTTCTCTACAGTATGTCCTTTCTGGTGAAAGATCTGAGTGGAACGTCCGATAGCTTTCTCCTAACTTCCTTAACCGTCATGTTTACATTGTTTTTCTCGCTCCGTGATGAGTTGTGTACACTGAAAATGGCCTCAATATGAGTACAACAAATATTTACATTAAAAAAGAAAAACAATTGTAGAATAGTTTGAAATGCAACATATTAGCGATTAAAGTCCACATTGTAGATCTAGGTTGAAATGTGACAAAATACAGACATTCAAAAATATACTGGAAAAATGAATTACTAAAATGCTATTAAATCTGCTGAATTTGTTTTCCCCAGACGTACAGTCAGCTGGCTCACCCCATCCAGCAGGCCAGAGCTCTGGGCCTGATGTTCCAGTCCAAGATCCTTGATATCGATAACATTGATGTAAGCCCCGCAATACACACACTTACGCACACAAGAACACAGAACAAAGAACACAACATGGTTATTGCAGCCAACGTGAGTCAATGTACGTGGGCTTCTTTGCTCAATCTGTTTTTGTTTGTTGGCGTTTAGCTTGCCATGGGGAAGATCATGGACCAGGGGCCCGTGCTGATTATCACCTTCCAGGCGCAGGTCGTCATGGTGATCCGAGGCCCCAAAGGAGACCTCGTGGAGGGGGATCCGGTCAGTAGAACCTGATTATTACCACAGCATGGCGCACTGATTACATTCTGAGCCGCAAAATGCCAGGAAGTAAACATTCCTGGCATGGGCGACAACCCTGAAGAACATTTGTTTAGTTTATTTTTGTTTATCCGTTGTCCTGTTTCCCGGTTTTGATTTGATTGTGTTTCATTATCCCGGCGTCATGAGGAGCGCCGGCCTCGGTGTGTCCTTCCCCTCGGGGGTTATTTACTAATGGTGTATTTTCACCGGAGGGTGCGGGTCGGTTCAGTCTGCAAAGGTGCGGCACGGGCCGCGTTTCCACCGCCAAAAGTGGGCGTGACCCGGACCGAGCCGTAGTGAGCCGAGGGTGCCGGCAAGTTTGAGCTACACACGCCGTCCGTTGATTGGTCGACAGAATAGTCCCTTCCATGCGACAATAATATAATATAATATAAGATAATAACAAACAAACACAGTACCCCAGAGGTATTTCTGGACAACGGTGTCCAGAAATTGTTTATTGAAGAAAATGTTGTGCAAAAGTTTGCCGTCTTGGACGTCCTACATTGTTGCTCTTTGTTCATTGTGCGCGTTCTTCTTTTTCCTCGGATTTATTAGCAGGCTACACTGTGTCGGGCTGCTATGAGATCACGATGCTTACGTAGCTGCCGTGGCTATCGCCGTCCGGCTTAAACCCCGCCCACCGTAACTGAGCTGGGCTATACCGCACCCTCACTACTGGGTTGAGGCGTGCTGGGTCCGAAATTGAACCGCCAGTGGAAATGCGCCATAACGTGGGGGCCTGCTGAGACACCGCAACGCTGCTCTGGTCCGGCTTCCAGAGGCTCGTAGACGTAGTGCCCCACAATCATAAGACTCAGGCTTTTATCTGCTCGACTTTATTCTGCCGAGTGAAACTTAAACAGCAAAAGACGTCAATAAATAAATGAATGAAATGAGCTGAACTCGGGTCACCTGTAGCTGCGGCGTGTCTTCTGCATGTTGCTGGCGGCTCTTAGACCAGGTGGCTGGTGACAGTGAGACGCTGAACGCTCTCCTCTCCCCCCCCCCCAGGAGAAGGTGATGAGGATGATGCACGTGTGGGCGTTGTGCCGGGACCAGGAGGAACTGAACCCCAACGCAGCCTGGAGGCTCCTGGACATGTCGGCCTCCAGCACGGAGCAGGCCCTCTAGAGGAGCAGGAGCAGGAGGAGCTGCGTACACACACACACACACACACACTGACACACAGACAGAAGGCACACAGTCAGGGATGGCGTATGCTCAACAATAAGGTGGACTGGAAGGACGTGGATGTAGAATACATGCTCTGGAGCTAACTAAACTCTGACAAGCACACACACACACCCCTTCCCGCCAGACCCATGGCTGCGTGTGAGCGTTTGTGCATCTGCATCTTTTTTCATTTCAGAAAAGAAAAGTCCATGTGCTGGACCACATGCGAGCATGAAAACATGTACGTGCCGGGGGGAAGCCATGTTACATCAGGAGTGTGCGTGCGTGCATGCGTGTGTGTGTGTGTGTGTGTGTGTGTGTGCACATACACAATCAAATGTCTTTCTATGGTTGGAATGTGTTTTTTGCAGGCTTCCTAGTTGTGTGTGTGTCTGTGGTGCTTTCAATGGGAACCCTATTTATTTTACAATCGACCATGATTGCCTCTGCAAGGGACGATAGTTCTAGTCTCCTGGCCAGCATGAGCTCCATCCCCCGAGGGACGTGAAGAAAGCATCAAAGACTAGACGTGTGGCCCAGATAGAGCTGCCATTCACCTAAAGGCCAAAACAAACAACCTGCGCTTATATGTATGTTATATTATCTTACAGGATCCGGTCAAGATGTGTGTATTCAGATTTAGCTCTAGCTCGTCGTAGCTTGTCTGGATCATATTAATATAGACTCTTCTCTACTCCTTGTAAATATACAGTATGTTAAGCAATGCGTCTGTTGCATGCCGACTACAACAAGCGGCCCTCACCTACCTGAAGTCAATATTCTGGTTCACATGATCCACCTCAGTTCTTTCTAATTCAGTGTTGTCTCATCGCTGGTTCAGTTGCTCTTTGCAAAGGGTGGGACCTAAGATGAGAACATGTATTTGATTTTTTTATATATATATATATATTATTGTTTGTGTGTTCTGTTTTAGCCTTTCAACAATTTCTCTAATCATTCTAACTCAGACACCAGGTGAAATATCTTCTGCCAACATTTCAAATGTCCTTGTTTGCGAAAAATCAATTTGAAAGATATATAGAACATTATGCATCTTAATGAACATGGAGAGTAGCTGTAATGGCAATAGCTGCTGAAATAGTTTGTCGGTAAAGAGATCTGGCAGTTTTATTATGTCAATTCAGACATTATTTATATAGCATAACTATGACCGAAATATAAGTTGATTCCTTGTACTTCATGGAAGCCTGACAAGTCATACTATTGTATTAATAAGAGTCCACTGTGTATAGCTACTGGTCCACTCTGCACTTTGTTTACATAGAGTGACATAGAGATAAAGCTGAACGAACAATAAGGGATGTTGGTGTGTTTACACGACACAGCATACTTAAGCAGTAGGACATTGTGTATTGCTTGGTGGGGATAGTTCATCTTTCGTTAATGCATTCCGAATCTAACTGTTTTCACTGGTTAGATGTATTACCTGGAAGAATGCTAAAGCAGACGTTGTTTAAAGAGGATTTACCATGAAATAAGCAGTGATTCTGTACAACAGAAATGTATTTTAATTTACATACCAGATTTAATTGAAACTTTCCATAATGCTGTGTAGAAAAAAAGCCTATCTTGTGATATTGTAGATAACTTTTGAGTTACTTGCCATACAAGACTTGTCAAACCTACATCTATCCTGTCTTTCATTTGACCAAGTCATCTGTCTGCTCATATTTTATTTCTTCAGCCTCCCTAATTATTTGCTGTAAATAAAGAAGACTATTATAATATGCAGTCTCCTGGTTTACTCAATGTGTGCTGCGTTTGGTTGCTTGTAATGGGAGTGTATGGATATGTGAGTTGTCTGTGTGTGCACACACCCACACACACAACACAAGTTCAAGCCCTGACATGCTTTAATATACGTGCATGGATCCAGCCTTTGAAGTGGCTTGATAAACATATGGATTTGTCAATATATCGCTGACAGATAAAGCTTTAAATAACACGCAGCCGTAGATTGACTCACTAAACCCCGGACACGCTCTACTGCTGCTGTCTGTGCTGATGAATGAGCGGTCACTTCCTTATCTAACATGCTTTAGCCTATGTAGAAGACCCTTCTTTCGAAGAAAGATGGACGATTAAGCATATAAATACGATTGATATTTATTTAAAAAGTCAAAAAATTAAAAGATGTACTAATTAAATCAGATCTTAAATGATTAGACCCACTAAATGACCCAAACTCTGCTTTGTATCACAAATGATCATGTCTTCCATTTTTATGTTCTGACTTTTCCCACAGTTACACCACAGTTACAACACAATGTTGTCATTGCTGTTCTGCCCACGCCAATGAAATAATAGCTATTCAGTGTCCAGTGTTGAGTTGTGATGTTTGCTGACGCTGGAACGGTCTGCTCCATCAAGCCATCCCCTCTATTATTAGTGCCATAATTATGGGATAAGGACATCCCCAAGCTCTTGACTACATAATCCTCACATTGTGTTGTTCTGACTGAGGGCTCTCTGGTGCCTCAGCCCTTAAGCATATGGGCAATATGTGGGCAAGGCTTTAGTGTCAGAACTATTGTATTCACCAACTGCCAGAGGCTATCACAGTACAGCTCTACATTATGTGGTTACTGCACGCCCTTAAAACACAATGGGTAATTTAATATTCTTATTAGGGTGTCTAGATGTTGCCAGTTTAAAAATGAATTATATTATGTGTGTGTGTGTGTGTGTGTGTGTGTGTGTGTGCGCGTGCGTGTGCGTGCATGCGTGCGTGTGTGTGTGTGTGTGTGTGTGTGTGTGTGTGTGTGTGTGTGTGTGTGAGAGAGAGAGAGAGAGAGAGAGAGAGAGAGTTTGTGTGTTCAAGCTAGGTACTGTTTATGTGGATAGGTTTTATAGGTTGGGTTAGTAGCAGCGTAAAGTAATAGGGTTATTGTAGTGCATTGTATGTTGATATGTTTTAGTCTAGATTTTTTGTTTTGCAATGTTTACGCTCTGTTTACGCTCTAACTCTCGTTTTTACTACAGCTGCAACCCAAGTTGAACACACACACACACACACACACACACACACACACACACACACACACACACACACACACACACACACACACACACACACACACACACACAGGCACTAATGTTATGTTACTCAATTATCCCCTTTTTTCCCTCCAGTTCCGAGGAGCCCTGCTCTCTCTCTCTTACATAACGCTAGAAACACACATGGCCCCTGGGCAGGAGCCCAGCCTCCAACCCATTATGTTGATTGTCCGCCCGGGGACTCCCTCGGCGACTCGCCCGCTCGACCCCTGTCAAACAGAGACTACTTAACGCGCTCACTTTCCACATCAAGTTGGAATGTCCTCCTGCTCTTGGTTCTCGTTCTCGTTGAGGATCGCCGCTCTCCAGAACCGCTGAACCTCGCCACACGTCTTTGGGCGGCGGGATTCAGACGCAGCACGCTTGGACCGATGCCAGGGCTCGCTGGGCTTGATGGAGGCTGGGTGGAGGGTTGATGGAGGCTGGGTGGAGGCGCTGTCCGTGGTCCTGCTCACTTTCTCACTTTCTCATCCGGCATTTTAGATAGGCAGTGAATGAAACACAGTGTTTTGTTTTTCTTAGTTAGTTTTTGCATTATTTTCCAACTGCAAGATGAGTTCTGAAATCCTCAAGGTGTTCTCAAGGTATGTTTTGTAATGATTATTCAATTAATTGAGTGTTATGTTCTCCATTTAATTCTTCTTTTTTGATTTTACAAACGTTTGGATTTTTTTACCCTGAACTTTTGCAAGGTTTTATACGGTAGTTCTACTATCTAGGCCTATATCTCAGCAGACTGGCGCCTGCACTCTATTACTATTTGTTTTGGTCAAGTCGCCCTATACGATCTAAAGTAAGGATCTCAATGTGTAGCAGACCGAAGCTTCCCCGCCGGTCGGTCCTCAGGGGCCCCCCTGGGACCCCTTCCTCCCCGGGAGGTGTAGGTCCGTGTGAGTGATCTGCCGTGAACCGTGAAATGAACTGGGCCGAAATAACAACTCTTTCTGTTATCGTTAATGGTTTCTAGACTGTTGGTATTTCATCACCTCCTCGGGTATCGTCTCCTCTGTGTTTGATAGACTCGAACCCCCTTTGAGAAATCCCTTATGACCCTGAATCTGATGCAGCGAAAACAAATAATTTGTTGAAAAAAAGTTTTTTTTCTTTTATTTTGTCGATAATGATAAAAGCAATTTAGGAACTGGGTGCATCTTCAAATCTGTAATTGTACTTATTTATTTCTGATCTTTATACTCGCGTTCCCTCTGATGCACACACACTGGGGTTTTCTCTCAGTGAGTCTTCCTCACGAGGGCGCAGTGTATTTCAATTTGTGGGATTATTGTTGTTATTGAAACAAAGACTGGCAGGGCAAGTTAATTTATTGAATGCTTCCCAACAATGGCACAGATATAAATAGACCTACATTAACATTAGGACAAAAAATGTATTGTAGCATAGATTTCATCAGCAAATGAGCGACACTTGAGATATAGGCCTATTATAACGTCTCCTGTGTTTCTTTGTTTTCAAGACGTTGTGTGGAGCTTTAGCCTATTATTCCACGCGGTTGACATATGGTTCACTGTGACATGTTCCTGTAGAGAACCATTATTCCATTAACACCATTACACCAGGACCAATGGTTCCTGTAGACAACCATTATTCCATTAACACCATTACACCAGGACCTTCCATCCGATGTAGAATCACCATTTCATAATTGTTGCTGAGCCGGTCAGATTTTTTTTATTGTCTTCTCTTCCTCCATTTAAGCTGAGCTGGGCTTCGCAGCCCCCTCGCCCTGAGAGTGAATGAGCTATTAACGAGCCTTCACTAGAAGAGGAATCCTCCGGAAATAGATTGTGCTGACTCCGGAGCACCATTCACGTTTCTCCCGCCTTGACGCTGGCGTGACGATGACCAACAACACTCCCCTGCTTCTTTTGTCAATGTTTTGAATTTGATGCTGTTTTGAATTGGGTAGTGGTTAACGGAAGCGGGGATCAGGATTAGGCAGACAGAAAAAGTTGGAAGGAAGTGGACAGGAGAGGGGTTAGAACTTTTTGGTGCATGTTGTTTGTGTAAAGTATCTGAGAGCAACGTCACAATAACTCTGTATTTCCTCTTCATTTTCTCTTATTTACCTTATTTCCTAGAGGGTTTGAGCTGCACCGATAAGACCAGAAGTGGATGTAGAGACAGTGAAGAGTTATTTCCTTTACACCATGTTCCATTTGACAAGAACAAGCTACCAAAGCAACATGCTCTGACAGTTGTGTTATAAAATAGTATCATCGTAATACACCATCGCAGTCAACCTGACGGGGCTTAAGAACAACCGCACAGATCCATGACCGCCATCCTGGAACCGCTTAACCGAAGCTCCGTCTCTGCAGTCTGGTAAACACCGTCTAACACAGCAGCCCTGGGCAGCGTTTCAGTGTTGCGTCGTGTGTGTTGTGTAGTGTTTGTGCTGTGTGCGTTATCTCCTCCATGGGACAGGAACTCTCTGGACACAAACAAACACCTGAGCCCCAGCTCTGGCTGATTTAATTAGCGCTGAGCAAGCTTGTCTCTGCTTGCAGGCTGCATCGCTGGAGAGTTGCCTAATTAACTACCACTACGCCTCAGAAGAACAGCCAGACATCTGAGATGAACTGGATGTGCGGATTCTGCCTGGTCGTTTTTTGACAAAACTCTTCATCCTTTAAAACAACAAATACAGCAAAGCGAACTCTGTTTATTTCCGACAGTGACCCAACCCTAATCCCCCCCACCTTTTGGACACCGTGTTTACTGACTCTGTCCTAGTGTTGACGTTACGGCTCACAGTTCTCACAGCCCCGCCCCCTTCCAGCCCTCCCTCCTCCACCCCTTTGAGATGAGCGACACCCACTACTGGGTGGTGGACTACGACCTGTCCTCCACCACCACGGCCCCGGGCGCTCCCTCCGGGGGGCCCGTGGGGGGCCAGCTGCTGCCTCCCACGGTGGTCCACTCTGAGCTGGGCACGGCCCTGTGCCTGGTGGGCCTGCTGCTGCTCCTGCTGCTCTTCCTGGTGGTCCGCTGCACCCGCATCCTGCTGGACCCCTACAGCAGCATGCCCTCCTCCTCCTGGACCGACCACAAGGAGGGCCTGGACCGGGGGCAGTTCGACTACGCCCTGGTGTAGGAGGGCCTGGACCGGGGGCAGTTCGACTACGCCCTGGTGTAGGAGGGCCTGGACCGGGGGCAGTTCGACTACGCCCTGGTGTAGGAGGGGTGGAGGGCGGTTCGACTACGCCCTGGTGTAGGAGGGGTGGAGGGCGGTTCGACTACGCCCTGGTGTAGGAGGGGTGGAGGGCGGTTCGACTACGCCCTGGTGTAGGAGGGGTGGAGGACAGGAGGACAGATGAGAGTTTCTGACAGAAGAGAGTGAGATTCAAATGACGGGCCTCAGATGTCGCTCTGTGTACTGTACAATCGTTTACCTTCAAACCCTAACATTAACAACCCAGGGACTAATGGAGTAACCTGATATCTTCCATGCATTGTTCATAGTTGTGTCTGCATCTCCTAGAAACTAGACGTGATCAACAAATAGATCAAAAGGAGTGTTGATGTTCATTTGCTGACTTGAGGTCTTGTGTCGTGGTCTGTAATCAGGTACCACACAGACCAGAGGGATGAGAGGAACAAAAAGGTATCTGTGTCAACGTGTAATGCTATAAAGATGGAGGACATTGTCATTTTACATTTCTTTAATGTTGAGACAAAACCCAGAGCAAACCGGTACAGCTGAGTGCACAGCACAGCTCAATTGAATTACACTCAGACCTAATGAGTTTACAGAGTAACAAAGAACTACAGTACCAACGATTAAGATCGGGAGCCAAATTCTCTTGTGGTTCTCAAGGGTCTTGTTGTTACCAGCAACATTTTCTCAGGCAGGCCTGAACATGTCAACAGAGCCCCCCCCCCCCCCCCCCCCAACCCCCCTTAACCAAACAAGATGTCAAAGGAAGTCATGGATTGCTCTTCCTCAGGAAAACACGGACCAAAGGCAAGTGAAGCACGGCCCAGGGTTGGGTTGGTTCTCAGGAAAACAATCACCTATGCTCCGTTTAAGGAAAATATTGTTGAGCTCTGTGGAGAAAGAATCTCAACACATCCAAATAAAATAGTTAAATATTATTATTTGTGTTAGTGCTAATCTCTGTTAATCAGGATTAATTCATGAAACTTAGTTGGATACAACACTTACGTGTGGTGATCTACCTATTGCATGATGCAATCCCCTTTAGCAGCATTTTCACTTTGATTAATATTTATAATGGAGTGCACGAATACCCATCTTTGTGAGTAATATGTTTGCCATCAGGTCCCAAACTATATACCAGCCAAAGCTGTCAATAGTGCCTTTAAATTAACAGCAGAACATAATGCTTTTGCTATGTGTTTATTGTATTGTTTATTGAATTACTCCATTTGCCAACATATGTTTACACAACAAAACAAGTTGTCCACTTTTTGTCTATCAAATAAATATATACTATTGCACCTTAATCATTAGCTTGTGAAATGTGTTTTACATGTTTGTGTAATCAAAGTCACCAATTTACTTTCACTATCCTTTTGTATCTAAATAAATGTTTTTTTTCTGAGATTGTTTCTTTCATTTAGGATCTGCTACATATACTATATGTTCTGCAAGAACCAACTAAAAGGACAGCCATCACATAGGCCTAGCCTACTGCAGTGCATCAACTTCTGAATAAAAGTAGTAGTACCCAAAGTGCCCTTGTTCTTGCCTTGAAATCAATTGCGAGATTTAGTGCAAATGCAATGAATTGAATAATCGACGAGGGCTCATACAATTACACAGCCAGTTATCAGAACCAGCTCACCTCGAATAAAGAGATCTACACTATCGTCAGGGCATTATGCTTGTCGGGGTTAAGGAAAGCCTACATAATAGGAGTCTAGTCCTACCTTGCCAATTGAGATGATATGTCTTTAAAACTAGAGACATTAGGCCTATTTGGTGTTAGAGCATATCCAACCCCAACATAGTATAGCCTCTGCAACGTAAAAACCGTCACCAATGTTTCCTTTAGTTCACCCGTCTTTGGATTTTGTTTGTTTTAGATAAGTGTTTTGTGTCTAAGATTGACACAGATCCACCCCAAAGAACACATTTTAATTGCATTACTAATCATTTGGTAGAGCCAAGACCAAACTGGCTGTCTAACGACCTCTTGTGGATAGTCGGAGTACTGCAGGGCGACTTTCCGATAACACCTGTTGGATTCAGGCCCATTCAGTCCATCCACTCACATATTTCAGGACTTTTTATGAACGTTATCTCTAAAATGGTAATATGTTATATTCCTTCGACAAGCAGTGCTTGTTTTGGATATAGAGCTATTTGTCCGTTTATTGATAGTGTGACACTATTTGTATCAGGTAAATGTGACTTTTACCATTAGTTACATCTATATTAAAAGAACAAGCTCTCTAACTTTCTGTTGACGTGAGGGAAATTGATTAGCACACAATTCTGTAGCCACTCGTATTGTAGTACTGGTTTCCAGTGATCATGGCTCTCTGGTGACTGTCTTACTTTTCAGGAAGTTGAACAAAGAAAGCGATAACATCACATTCACACGCATGAGG